>NC_091119.1:140069460-140369460 GCF_040183065.1 Periplaneta americana
GTCTTATTAAGGTCAGTGGGCTTCGGCTTCTTGGTTACCACTGCAAATTATTATCATTATTCAGGGTCTCCATCAGTTCCTTTACCTTCGGGAACATAACCGGTTTCGTTCTTTAGTACAGTGATTTCCCATTTTTCTACGAAGTAACTTACCACTGTTTCTTTGTATTATTCCATGAAATATTATGCGTTCGCTACGCGAATGTTGTTTTCAGAGGAGGCATTTTTTTTAAAGCATGACTAAGGCGTAACAGATGAAGATTTATATCAGCGATGATCAGCAATCAGTAAAGTTTACTGACATTTGAAAACCACATTTTGTTTTGCTTAGAGCTCTAATTCTTATATTTTTTTAACAGTTTGAATCCTTCTATAGTAATTGTTTCAATCAGTTACTGTAAAAAACATAACGAATTATTTAATGATTTTAATAAAATTTAGTAGACTACTTCGAAAGGAGAGAAGTCGCTGGCTGCACTTCTTCAGTGTAATGTCAAATATGCATAATGAAATTAATACAGGTGCGACTAAATTAGACCAACACAGTGTATGTGAAATATGCATAATGAAATTAATACAGATGCGGTTAAATTCGACCAACAAAGTGTATGTGAAATATGCACAATGAAATTAATACAGATGCGGCTAAATTAGACCAACAAAGTATATGTGAAATATGCATAATGAAATTAATACAGGTGCGGCTAAAATAGACCAACAAAGTATATGTGAAATATGCACAATGAAATTAATACAGATGCGGCTAAATTAGACCAACAAAGTGTATGTGAAATATGCATAATGAAATTAATACAGATGCGGCTAAATTAGACCAACAAAGTGTATGTGAAATATGCACAATGAAATTAATACAGATGCGGCTAAATTAGACCAACAAAGTATATGTGAAATATGCACAATGAAATTAATACAGTGTGCGGCTAAATTAGACCAACAAAGTATATGTGAAATATGCATAATGAAATTAATACAGGTGCGGCTAAATTCGACCAACAAAGTATATGTGAAATATGCACAATGAAATTAATACAGGTGCGGCTAAATTCGACCAACAAAGTATCTGTGAAATATGCACAATGAAATTAATACAGGTGCGGCTAAATTAGACCAACAAAGTATATGTGAAATATGCATAATGAAATTAATACAGGTGCGGCTAAATTAGACCAACAAAGTATATGTGAAATATGCACAATGAAATTAATACAGGTGCGGCTAAATTCGACCAACAAAGTATATGTGAAATATGCACAATGAAATTAATACAGGTGCGGCTAAATTAGACCAACAAAGTATATGTGAAATATGCATAATGAAATTAATACAGATGCGGCTAAATTAGACCAACAAAGTGTATGTGAAATATGCACAATGAAATTAATACAGATGCGGCTAAATTAGACCAACAAAGTGTATGTGAAATATGCACAATGAAATTAATACAGATGCGGCTAAATTAGACCAACAAAGTATATGTGAAATATGCACAATGAAATTAATACAGTGTGCGGCTAAATTAGACCAACAAAGTATATGTGAAATATGCATAATGAAATTAATACAGGTGCGGCTAAATTCGACCAACAAAGTATATGTGAAATATGCACAATGAAATTAATACAGGTGCGGCTAAATTCGACCAACAAAGTATATGTGAAATATGCACAATGAAATTAATACAGGTGCGGCTAAATTAGACCAACAAAGTATATGTGAAATATGCATAATGAAATTAATACAGGTGCGGCTAAATTCGAGCAACAAAGTATATGTGAAATATGCACAATGAAATTAATACAGGTGCGGCTAAATTCGACCAACAAAGTATATGTGAAATATGCACAATGAAATTAATACAGGTGCGGCTAAATTAGACCAACAAAGTATATGTGAAATATGCATAATGAAATTAATACAGTGTGCGGCTAAATTCGACCAACAAAGTATATGTGAAATATGCATAATGAAATTAATACAGGTGCGGCTAAATTCGAGCAACAAAGTATATGTGAAATATGCATAATGAAATTAATACAGTGTACGGCTAAATTCGACCAACAAATTCCGTCAAGTAATAGATGGAGTAAAACAAGTAATTTCTAGGCATAAGTCGATATCCAGGAATGTCATTCGTCAACAGAGTCTATCGAATTTCACTACACAAATTAAAATTCTTTGGAGCAACACTAACAAGTATAAATGACACTCAAGATGAAATTAAACGCAGAATAAATATGGGAAATGTCTGTTATTATTCAGTTGAGATGCTTTTGTCATCCAGTCAGCTTACAATAGAACTGAAAGTTAGAATTTATAAAACAGTTATATTGTATTACCCGTTGTTCTGTATGTTTGTGAAACTTGGGCTTTCACTTTGACAGAGGAACAGAGATTAAGGGTGTTCGAGCATAAAATGCTCAGGAAAATATTTGGGGCTAAGAGGAATGAAGTCACAGGAGAATGGAGAAAGTTACACAACGCAGAACTGCACGCATTGTATTCTTTATCGAACATAATTAGGAACATTAAATCTAGACGATTCAGATGGGCAGGTCATGTAACACGTAAGCCTACGGATGAATCCAGAAATGCACATAGAGTGTTAGTTGGAAGACCCGAGGGAAAAAGGTTTTTGGGGAGACCGAAACGTAGATAGGAACATAATATTAAAATGGATTTGAAGAAGGTGGGATATGATGGTAGAGACTGGATTAATCTTGCTCGGGATAGGAACCGATGGCGGACTTAATGTGAGGGTGGCAATGAACCTCCGGGTTCTCTAAAATTAATTTGTAATTAAGTAAGTACCCCTCTAAATTAGCAGGTTATAGTTAGTTGCTTATAAGAATATTTTATTTTATAAGCCTCGACCGTTCATGTGAAAGAAGAGAGTCTCCCAGGAACTGGAATAGAAGTATGACGTTTCAGACATTTATATTTTAGTTCTGCTATGAAATTTATATTGTAAGGATCTCAAGCCCTCCTTTCTCCTGCAATTAATAAATTAAAAAACAAGGTATATGTATACTGTTGTTGCTTTTATTACAGCTAGTTCCAAAGAAAATCTGAGACGATTGTCGGAAGAAATTGCTGTGCTGTACATAACATTCGCTATCAGCTGGTACGATCGAGCGTGGTCTCAAAATTTACCGGACCCCACCTCCCTTGATTTTCTTTTGTCCTGCGTTTTGCGTCTGCACAATGACCCAGGGGTATCGTCGATCTCAGAGACAAGATAATCGCAGATTTCGTAGAAATTAAGCCGAAGGAATTAGTTTCACTTCATGATTTGTTTCGTGTGCGCAATAATAAGCTCTAATTTAGGCAAAGAGAATAAGAGTGGATTTACAAAATGATGAAAAATGAATAGCCAGCTTTCATTTGCATTGTGTTTACTTCAGCCATAACAAAATGGATTATCTTGTATTATATCTATAGTCCCTTAACTTATAACATTGTACGTAACACGGGGGCTGGTCGCGAACAGAGATACGGTACAGTAGAATTTCTATTATCGTCGTTTCTTCGTCTCTTAAAATTGCGACAGTTATCTGAACGACTATTATAATCGAACCAATTAAACTCGTGTTATAGTGACAATTCGTTCCGAAAATCAAACTTACCACATACATAGACATACATGTTATCTACATTGTAGTATGGATGTCACTCTGAACACAATGATTATGTATTACAAGAAGTACCATCCCTAACACTATCACATTCATTTAAGAGTATATTTAATAAAAAATATTAAATCTATTACATTTGTATAGAACTTAATTAATGGAAAAAATTAAATACTGTAAAATTTAGTAAACAAGGGCATATTTTGATGGAAAGTCATGTTTGTCTACCGAGTTTTTCAGTGAATTATCAGCTGTAACAAGCTCTTAGGTGTCAGAGTTACAAGGTCAGAGGTTCTACGAAACAAAAAACACCCGGTGGCGTGATTGAATGCTCGAGATAGTGCGAATGTTAATCATCCAGGAGAAATGTATTGTTACTTTCTTTTCTTTGGCTATTTATCGACGCTATATCGACTACTAAGTTATTTAGCGCTGATGTAATTTGTGATAGCGAGATAATATTTGTCGAGATGAGGCCGAGTATTCACTATGAGATTATTTTACATTCGCTTTACAGTTTCAGAAAATCTTTGAAAAATCCAACCAGGTAATCAACCCAAGCAGGAATCGAATCCACGCCCGATAGGAACCTCAGGCCTACTCCCTTCTGTACTGTACCTGAATAATTTGAAGTTTAAGAAGGGATAATTATGTTTAGGAAATAGTGTTGTCTCTTCAGATGAATATACTGTAGTTTTGTTAAATTCGGCCACAGAAGCCTGTAATATGAGCCGTGCCCACGACCACGGCCGTTCATCTAGTACGTCACTTCATCCGTCAGAGCGCTCTCAGACGTCACAGTATAGGTAGCGCTATCAATCCCTTCATTTGTTCTTTCCGAATAACCCTATTCGCCGGTTCATTACGTCTCACGAGGATAGAGGGGGAGAGAGTTTACCTGTTTTAATGGAGATACACGGAGCGTCACTCGGGTTCCGGTACGCGGCAGATACACTTAACAAGACTTAGGCTCTTGTACGCGGGAGATATACGGAAACAGTTGGCTCAGACTCAAGCTCTCGTACGCGGCAGAAACATTTTTAACAAGACTTAGGATTTGCTACGCGGCACATATAGATAACGTGACTCGGGCTTGTATATGCTGGAGATAGATCAGTGGAGTAGTTAAATTGCGTCGTGTGTGTTTGGGATTTTAGTGGATCGTAGTTTGAAATATCGCTTGCTAGTGATACGTCTTGGGGGCAAGTTTTAGTATTTGCATCGAGTAACATATTTGTGAGATATATGTGTTTGAGGTAAATTGCATTGGGAATTATGTAATGAGATATGATTTGAAACGTGAGTTCATGTTCCGAGACGGTTAGAGTGATAGAGCAGCGGTTACGGTCTCACATATGGTTTTAGTGTTTTCCCTGCTCCATTTGATTGTTGGTTTCCTTCGCCGCTATTTTGTTATCATATGCGTCGAGTTTGTTGCTATTTAAACGATCCTTGAGATTGGAATTATCATCCGTTACTTATTACGTGTATCTGTCTCCATCCCTCTCTCTCTCCGTTGGGTGTTCATTTTGTAAAGTGCAGAGATTTGTGTTAGTGCAATTTGCACAGTTTATGTGAGCAATATGTGCAATGGGTAATGTATAGTGATCAGTCATGTAATGCCTTATGCTGGGTAGAGTTTGTCTCTTATTGAGTGTACATGTATTTATAGTTTGGTTACTCAGATTGAGTGGTATCTATGGTCGAATGGATCATGTATTAAGTTAATGTGCTGGCTGGGTGTTGTGTTCAGATTCATATTCAGATAGTTAATATATATATATATATATATATATATATATATATTTAATATATATATATATATCTTTAAAGAGTGGTTCATGAACATATGGCTAATAGGTTAGTCACTGATTGTCGAGAGACGGCCATATTAGATTGTTCTATCACTTATAAGTGTGTTGGCCTCAGCCTTGTTATACTTACATGATTTACATATCCTGGCGATATCATTTCAGATTAGTTTGGCCTATTTTCACTCACCTATTTCATATTTATTGTTATTTCATTTTCCATTTATGTACCTTGTTACTTATTATTGTTAATTATATTTGTTTTACAAATTCACACTATTCATTTCTAAAAGTCTTCCACTGCGCACATCCAATCCTTCCAATGTGCCGTCCACCTGGCGAAAGCAGCCAATATAAGAAAGATAAAGAGGAGGAGTGGATGATCGTATCACCACCGCCGCCTCCACAAATATTATGTTAGTCATACAGAAAATGAAATGCATGACCGTAAAAAATGCTGCCTGAAAGCAACATCTTAAAAGTAGCAAAATTTGATTTGTTATATTGAATTATTTCAAATTACTTGTTTGTTAAAATGTTTATATAACTTAATAACGCTATGCAATTTGTGTTCTTTTGTTTTGTATGTTTTTGGAAAATATAGTTTCAATTAATGCTCCGCCATAAATATTGTAAAACCGTGTGTATCCCTCATGTTTATCGTACGGCTCGTCCTCTCCCCACACGTTATCTGCACTTAGTTTACGTTTTCACTGTGCCTAAACGAGACGCTCTACTGTATATGCAGCTTGAGATGTTCAAGGATTGGAAGGTTCCGATTGGTATGGTGGCCTCAATTTTGCGTGCAAGACAGTCATGTCAATTCATGCCCATAGGCGCCGGCGCGCGCTTTAGAGCTCAGGAGAGCCTGAGCGCTTTACGGCAGAAAGGAAAGAGACGAAAGAGGTACTATATACCGCTTGGTTGAGCTACATACAGGGATGACCAGCACTAATTCAATGGTTAAAGGGAAGATAACTTATTGAAACTGTATCCATGTTAATTTTTAGATTTGTCTGAGAAATATAAGTGCATTATAAGAATATAAGTTTTAGTTCTAATGCATATTTTTCACAAGTTTTTTTTTTATTCAAAAGGAATATTTTCTTAACTTTCGTTTATAGAAAAGTGAAATTTTCAGATATAGGCCTATTTATTTAGTAGCCTTACAGGTACTGAAACTATGTTTTCGTAAATCTAATATACCGTAAATACGTATTACTGAAGATAGTATATTACAAATTTAAAAATATTCGCATGGTAAAATAATGTTTGTAAGGAAATGAATTAACAAAGCAACTACTGTTACATCATAAGCAAAATATATTTGCCCAGGTGTTGTAAAAATGTCAGCTCTATAGCTTCAGCAGGTTTCGAGAAAATAATTTAATATTCTGATGATAGGAATTTGCGCACCAATATCACCTTAAAAGCATAATGCGATAAGAGTTTTGTTATGTAATAGTAGTTACAGTTAAAACATATACCTAGCTAACTTTGATTTGTACTATAATATTGTTTTGGTTAGTTCACTGATTACATTTATAAGGCTAAAGATAGCATCAATATCAATTCCAACTTATTAAAATATGATATTATCATACTCAATGTCTTTTTTTTTTTTCCTTTTTTTTGGGGGGGGGGATATCACTTTCTTTATGAATGATGTGTTTCATTCTCTTAGTGTAATATAGTTGTACTACTATGAAATTTATGTGAATATTCCTTTTTAACTCTTTATTATGTTATTAACGTTTAAAACATAACTGCAATATTAAGAAATTGGTGTTAGTACTTTTGTTTTGCAGAAAATATAGATAATATCAAACAGAAAGAAGCCATATAAAAATAACGACATAAAATTTCACGTTCCATTTGCAGTTTGTGCACCACTGTTTTCTTAATCCAACAGGCTGCTTATTCCTCCTCCTATAAGTTACCTAGCGCTTGATGACCGCGCACGACGTCAAGGTCAGAAAAATGCGCTTGCTTTGACATCACTGCTCTATTATATGCAGCTTGAGATGTTTAAGGATTGGAAGGTTCCGAGTGGTACGGTGGCATCAATTTTGCGTGTAAGTTAATATTATGATAACCCTACGAATGGCGGATAGTAGGAACAAAAATAGTCAAAGATGGCGATGAAGGAAGCTCAATGTAGCTCACTGTAAACGACCGTTCCTTATTTTAACAATCCATCTATTAAGTAGGAGTACATAGTTGACGAAATTTCCGGTGCCGTAGAACAGTGATGTCAAAGCAAGCGCATTTTTCTGACCTTGACGTCGTGCGCGGGCAGCAAGCGCTAAGTATGGAAAGAGGAAGGGTTGTGTATATGAATAAGCAACCTCTTGGATTAAGAAAACGATGGTGCACAAACTTCAAACGGAACGTGAAATTTTATGTCGTTATTTTTATATGGCTTCTTTCTGTTTAATATTATCTATATTGTCTGTAAAACAAAAGTACTAACACTGATTTCTTAATATTGCACTTGTGTTTTAAATGTTAATAACATAATAGAGAGTTAAGAAGGAATATTCACTTAAATTCCATAGTAGTATAATTATACTGTATTAAGTGAATGAAACACATCATTCATAAAGAAAGTGATATTCGAAAGAAAGAGCTTGAGTATGATATGATAAGTTGGAATTTATATTGATGGTATCTTTAGCCTTACAAAAATAATCAATAAACTAATCAAATAATATTACAGTACAAAGCAAAGTTACCTAGGTACTGTATCTGTTTTAAGTGTAACTAATATTACTTAACAAAACTCTTATCGCATTATGCTTTTAAGGTGATATAATTTGTGAGCAACTTCCTATCATCAGAATATTAAATTATTTTTCTCGAAATCTGCTGAAGCTATAGAGGTGACATTTTTACCATCCATGGGCACGTATCTTTTTCTTATGATGTAACAGTAGTTGCTTTGTTAACTCATTTCCATACAAACAATTTCCATGCGAATATTTTCAAAATTTTCAGTACACTATCTTCAGTAATACGTATATACGGTATATTAGATTTACGAAAACATTCTGTAAGGCTACTAAATAAATAGGCCTATACCTGAAAATTTCACTTTTCTATACGAAAAGTTGAGAAATTATTTCTCTTGAATAAAAAAATCAAACTTGTGAAAAATGAGCATTAAAATTAAAACTTACATTCTTATAATGCACTTATACTTCTCAGGAAAATCTAAAAATTAACATGGATACAGTTTTAATAGGTTCTCTTCCCTTTATCTATTGAATTAGTGCTGGCCATCCCTGTATATAGCTCGACCAAGCGGCATATACTACCTCTTTCGTCTGTCTTTTTCCTTTCCGCTGTAAAGCGCTCAGGCTCTCCTAAGCTCTAAAGCGCGCTCCTATGGGCATCAATTGACATGCCTGCCGTAGAATATTGTCTTCTTATATAGACTTCACTTGAATGACAAGTATTCGCCTCAATTCGGACGTGTGCGCGAGCACACAAACAAAGAGGCAGACAACAGGGGACGTCCCGCTTGACTCGCAAAAGCTACGTGAGCCGTGACAGCCTTGAACGAGATCGGGTCATTTCTCAAGTGAGTCAGCAACTTTTTGTGGGTGCAGGCTCAGGCTTCCGGGGCAGAGATGACGGCTCTCGGGGATGCTGACAACACGTCACTCTGCGGCTGCGACACCCCTCCAACGCCTTGCGCAATTGTCGTGGGTGTATGCCGTAACAGCCATTCCGATTAGCTCTGATGTAATAAGAAAGAACTTTCAAATTCCCATTAGCTCGAGCGAATCCGGGAATTTCAAACTCCTAAAATTAGCTTTTTACTATCTTAGTCATTCAAGGGTTTCCTAACGCTCTTCGATTCCTGTGGATTGTTTTTACAAGTGGAGTAGAAGCATGTCTTCCTAACTGCAAAATGAACGCGGAGAGGGGGTTGTATTGTTATTATTAGGCCTGACGGTTTCCGATCCAAAACATTGCTTTTATGTTAGGGTACGTACAAGTTGGAGCGACGATAAACGATAAAAGAAGCAGCGATGCTATATCAGAGAGAATTGAAGCATGCTTTGTCATTGAGGTGTGTAAATTGGAGTAACGATAAAAGCGAAGATACACGATAAAAGCGACGAAAAAGATAAGTTCCATTTTCTTCGCTCTTGTCGTTCATATAATCTCTGATTAAGATAATACTGATGTGTATAATTACCGGTGGTTATCAATATATCCGAATATTAATAGATTTATTATTATTTCGGCATATTAAATTAATTGTTGTAGATGTTGGCAAATTGATCAATTGTATATTTATTCGTGATACATTATGTGATCACAATAACCAATCACAGCACAACGAATTTATACTACCTTTGGGATGAGAAACGGGTTCAATTTTGTACGTATTTAAGTTATATTAATCTTGAACTTAGCAGCTGATATTTCCTTTATATCTTCTTTCATTAAGTGGATGTATAGAATATCTTCTACTGATAAATCAAAATGTTCGCTTCCCGCGTTCTCGTTCCTCCGATATGAACACTTGATTCTTTGATAATACCAAAGCGTCGTTAGGTCATTTCTTTTATCGTTTATCGTTGCTCCAACGTGTACCTACCCTTACACATAGCCGGTACGTTGTTCTAACAACACGCACAAGCAGAGTCGATTTAAGTGGTTATGGGAAGAGGTGAGATACCTATTCAGCGTTGCCAACCCTGAGGCTTGACTGGATCGCACAATTGGTTCCAAATTATCGTACTTTTGATTGGAGGATCGTACACATCATAGAAAATAGGCCAATTTTGATTATTTTACCTAAACTCCCTCCATAATGTTTTATTTAAACGATTTTTTAAATTCTTGCAAGGAAATAATTGCTAAAAATTAAATATCAGCGTATAAAATGATTTGTAAACACTTTGTTATCTCCATACCTTGGGAGGATCCTCAGAAGGATCAACAACAGCAGAAACAGAAGAATATAATAATATACTATGAATATTTATTTTGTTGTTCAGTCTAAATGACTTATCAGTATTTTTTATTTTCTAAGCATTTCCGATTAAACCATATATTGGCTATTGTATTATGAAGTTTAATTTTGGAATTGAGATATTATTTGTAAACTTTTGTGTAATTCACATTAATTATCTTAGTAAGCATTGTAATAATAATAATAATAATATTTGTAAACTTTTGTGTGATTCACATTAATTATCTTAGTAAGCATTGTAATAATAATTTTCAGGTAAGTCAATATACAATAGGCTATAATATAATATGAATATTCATGTTGTTGTTCAGTCTAAATGATTGATAAGTCAAGTCATTTAGACTGAACAACATAATAAATATCCATATTATATTAGGCCTATATTGTATATTGACTTATCTGAAAATTATTATTACAAGGCTTACTAAGAACCAGAAGAGCCAGAACCTACATCTAGCCCTTTTACAGTTTGCAAGCCACATTGAGGTTAAGATTTCAGACGAGTTGAGATATATATGAGCCGTTCAGAGCAGAAGTGGTGTAAGTCAAAATTGGGTAATGAGGTTTAAAGTAAAAATTCTGTAAAATACAGCGCAAAGTAACAATTAATATGTCCTTCTTGCTATCCACTGACTACTAATAGTTTAAATAAATTGAATATTAAATGCTACTTTGCGTTGTATTTTCCAGAATGTTTACTTTAACCCTCATTACCCATTTTTGGCTTACACCACTTCTGCTCTGAACGGCTCATAATAATGAATTGTTTTATAATTTCAGTCAACAACTTATCAATTAATACAGGAACAATTTTCTGTTATATCACATCACAAGATTATATTATCCACAAATATTTTCGATTTTTTTTAAAATCATCTTCAGGTGTAGAGACGTAAATTGACAAATTGAACATAGGTGAAATACAAAAAAATATATATAAATATATACACGCATTATAAATAAAAGTAAAAACTGTTTACAAAAAATATGACATAAAATTTGGTTCTAAGTCATTTCAATATGATAAAACTTTTTGTAAAGTTTTCAAACTAACAGTCATACAATATGATGAACATCGGCAAGTCTATCGTGCTATCAAAAAGGAGTGCGTTATATGGCAGTAAAAATTTTTAATAGCCTCCCTATCGATATAAAAAATGAAACTCAAAACATAAAATTATTCAGGGCCAAATTAAAGAAGTACCTAATTTCTCACGCCTTCTATTCTGTAGGTGAATTCATGACATTCAATAACACTTCATGAAATTGATACTAAAACTATGTGTTGTACTAGTAGACTATATTGTAAATCTCGTCTGTATATATTTCATCTAGACTGTGACTATAAATTAAGATTTTATAATAGTATTAAGTTTTTTGACTTGTTCCATATTCTAGCTGTAAGCATGTATGAATACCATGGAATGTTAATAAATACAATGCAATACAATACAATATTATTTGAATCTTTTGATGTTATATATAAGTTTCAATCATAAAATTGTATGTATGTATTGATAATTAAAATTTATAATTTTAAAGCCATTAGTGATACCGTGTTCAGAAGAAGAGGTTACAATATTATTTGTATTCTGTAAGTTTGTTAATCAGTCACTCGAATCGATGAGGTGAGTGTGACTTGATGTTAAGAGAAGGACACAGAGTCATACGTCGAGGTCATCTCATCGAAGCGCTACAAACATTGAGAGAAATATAACATGCAAGATACAAGTACGAAATCCCCAAGTTAGTAAACGCATGTTAATATTAAATAAACGAGGCTTGGTGAAACAGTCAGCTTTTAAAGATGTCGTTAAAATTAAACGACTCGTTTGTTGACAAGTGATCTGTGCTGATTTAAGGGGATAGAACGTTATTTTTTTTTAACTTTTTTCTTATTTGGTGTAAAATTTTAATTTTTTTTTTGTATGTAGAGAGTTCATGGCTATAACAACTCAACCAAATATAAATATTTTGAAAAAATTTATTTGGAGGCCCAGATTTGAGAAAAATATATAAACAATGCAGGATTTTACTAAAGCCGATATATAAGCCATTTTTTTAAATAAATTCAAACAGTTTTTTACATTTTACTTGTAAAAGCATGCTCTACACACTGTCGGTAACAGAATTATGATATTAGTCTCTACATTTATAAAATAAATAATTAAAATTTAAGAACACTTTTTTTTTTTTTTTTTTTTTTTTTTTTTTTTTTTTTTTTTGCAAACAGACATGTTTTAAAATGAAATTAATTAGCAAAATTCTGTTACAGAGAAAAGTTTCCTAATAGTATAAAGAATGTGCCTTCTAAATTTCATGCCTGTATCTTTAATAGTTTGGAAATTATATCCATTTTTATCTGGCAATGTAGCAAAAAAATTAAGTTACCGGAAACAACAATCAAAGGGACATGTTATGAAAATTTACTCATTTTTTTACCAAAAAATTCCGTTCTCTCCCCTGAAAGAAGCTTAGTGAAACCGACCATAAGTAACCAAAGAGTGCACGGCATCAGTCACAATTAATAGGCAAGAAACTGTGTTACAAATGTTACAACTTCGCACACATACAGGAGAGAGCATCAGCAGCCATAAGAGCAATCTGTAATATCAAGGACATTGCAAGACTAAAGCTAGAGACAGCCATGCAACTATTCGAGACAGTGATCACCCCAATCGCTAGCTACGGGCTAGAACTAGTATGGGAGAAGCTTACGGCGAGCGATTTGGAGAGGCTGGAGAAAGTAAAAACTAGATTCATGAAGAGGGCACTAGGTGCAAGCAAATATACACCGAGTAGAATGGTCTACAGGTTGGCCAGAGAAACACCATTCCTGGAGGACCTGCGAATCAGGATGATGCTGCCAGCAACGGAACCTTACAAGGATGTCGCAGAGAGAAGAAAACAGAAGGAAAGAGAAATAGAAAAAGAATTCTTCGCAACAGACGCCATGACGAACAGGGAGTGGACCAGCAGCAACCAACCACAAAGGCATGCTATTATATGTTTGGCCACGCACGGTTTCCACCATAAATTGTGCAAGACAGTGAAGTTCCACCAACCGAGTGACTCGTGTGAGTGCAAGTTATGTGAACAAAAGTGCGGCAGATATCACTTCAAACAGTGTAGAAAATGCGCGGGGTCGTTGAATGACTTGATAAAACAATAATGTGTAATATCAATGCTCTTTCGAGCGCATTTTACTTATTATTAAATGTTACAATTTATTCAGCAATTCTTGCAGGAAGTCATCTGAACGTGTGCTGCACACGTGTTAATTCGCGTCTATGTCTGAGGATGTGAAGTAATTCAGGCAGACCTATTAATAGAATACAGCGTTACAAGAGATAACTGGGACCAAGGACGTGACTATCCCACAATATTATAAAAACTAAGTTACTTATCTTAAACCTTGTGGTAAGCATGAATAACTTTTTTCTTAACTGCTGAAGACTGCAATTGTGAGATTAAGTTTGGCATTATACGGATTTCTCGCCTTTAAACCCAAGGATTGCGGGTTCAAACCCGGCTGGGGTCGATAAATTTTCAGGACGCAATAATCCGGAGTGAAAGTCCCCCGGGAGGGACTTTAAGCCTTGTGTCCCGTGTTGGAGTTTTCCAGCACATTAAAGATATCCAAGCTTAAATTAGAGCATTTGGATGAAATTTCTCTTTCTCGCGTCCCAGTAATACCTTAGTTACATACTAGATGGCATTTGAGGCGATGTCAGTATGCCTCTTTCGGAAAATAAGTGTAATTAATTCCTTGTAGGTACTGAAACCTCCATGAGGGGGTACCTATGTTACGGTATCACAGTGATGTCAAAGCAAGCGCATTTTTCTGACCATGACGTCGTGCGCGGGCATTAAGCGCTAGGTATGCTAGTAGGAATAAGCAGCCTGTTGGATTAAGAAAACAGTGGTGCACAAACTTCAAACGGAACGTGAAATCTTATGTCGTTATTTTTATATGGCTTCTTTCTGTTTGTTATTTTCTATACTGTCTGTAAAACAAAAGTACTAACACCTATTGCTTAGCCTAATGTTGCAGTTGTGTTTTAAACGTTAATAACATAACAAGGAGTAAAGAAGGAATATTCACACAAATTCCATAATAACTACAAATATAGTGTACTAAGTGAATTAAACACATCATTCATAAAGAAAATGTTATCTCAAAGAAAGACACTGAATGGCATGATAAGTTGAAATTGATATTGATGGTATCTTCAGCCTTATAAAAGTAATCAAAACAATATTATAGTACAAAGCAAAGTTGGCTAGGTATAATTATGTTTTAGCTGTAACTAATATTACACAATAAATCTCTTATCGCATTATGGTTTTTGGTGATATTGGTGCGCAACTTTCTGTTATCAGGACATTAAATTTTCTCGAAATCTGCTGAAGCTATAGAGCTGACGTTTTACCAACACATAGGCACATATCTTTTGTTTGTGATGTAACAGTATTTGCTTTGTTAATTCATTTCCTTACAAACATTTTCCATGCGAATATTTTCAAACATTTTAATACACAACCTTCAGTAATAGTATTTACGATATATTAGATTCACAGAAACATTGTTTTAGTACCTGTAAGGCTACTAAACAAACATATCTGAAAATTTCACTTTTCTGTAAAAAAAAAAAAATGAGAAAATATTCCTTTTGAATAAAAAAGCAAACTTGTGAAAAATGAACATTAAAATTAAAACTTACATTCTTATAATGCATTTATACTTCTCAGATAAATCTAAAAATTAACATGGATACAGTTTTAATAAGTTCTCTTCCTTTTATCCACTGAATCAGTGCTGGTCATCCCTGTATATACTCGACCAAGCGGCATAAACTACCTCTTTCGTCTGTCTCTTTCCTTTCCGCTGTAAAGCGCTCAGGCTCTCCTGGGCTCTAAAGCGCGCGCTTGCTCCTATGGGCATCAGTTGACATCACTGCGATATCAGGACGACGAATTAGATACATGCATACCATATGGAATTAAACGTTTACAGTTGAACTTAAACCTTCAATACCTCCGAAACTGAATAAGTATTCAAGCCTGCTTCGCAGGGAGCTTCTACCTGAAAGCCAAATTTACCTCCGAAATTGTTTCATGTAGATTAGTCATATGTGATTAGAAAATCTCCAACTTTAATGTGTTATTCGGCCAAGGAATTCACCATATCGCAGGTAGGTCGTTGCTGTTTGTTTGATATGATCAGTTTATGGGCATATTACATATCTGCCAAGTTTTTTGTATAATATGGAAGTCACTTGCAAGTAGCGCACAACTTCCGCTTTCCCGTATTAAAAATGATATCTCGGATTTAGAGTTAATCGCATAGCTTTCGTTTTTAATGTCATGATTTCATTCTATTGCCATTATATGTATTACTGTTGTTGCTATTATTATTATTATTATTATTATTATTATTATTATTATTATTATTATTATTATTATTATTATTATTAAAATGCATATCCCCTACCAAATTCCCCTCTCTCATATTTCATCTCTCGTAGGTTGGCAATTCCGACGTTACATGCGCTCTGTGATGTCGAGAATGCCGTAAGACGGTCAGTTCACTAATTCGTCGATACGGCTGGACGCTTGGACCACATTGTAAATAGAAATTTACAATATACATAACATATTTTACTAACAGAAATGTTAAAATCTAGTACTTATCTATGATTGTGTAAGCGTACATGTCCATTATTACAAGTAATCTAGAAGTTTTATATTTTTAATATGTAGTATTTTATAAGAAATCCATAAAATTATCAATCTCTTCTAACCGACTTAGTTTATTTAAATGTATGTTTTATTTCTGAGATTAGGCCTCAAAACTATTATGTCAGTCATGCCTTTCAAATTTGAAAGCTGAAACGAAGTTTTTTGATGCCCCATTTTTAATAAAATGTGTAAAATTAACACATAGTAATCATTACTATAAACGATGCAAATAATGCGAGAGAAGTGTGAACGAATAAAGGACCTGGAAAATCGTAATAAGCAAGGCAAAACAGGGGGATTCTAGGAAATATGGGAGAGCAGTCAAGTCCACTTCGTTTGTTCTAGTTTCCACTACATTCAACGAAAAGACTCTAATTACTTTTAAATAGTCACCAGCAATATGTGTGAATATCAGTGACGTGCAGTCCACCCAAGCAACCCAAGCGCGGCTTGGGCAGCACTGATTGATTATAAGAATCACGATATCTACGTAAATCCATGATTAAACTTTCTGTTTATTTAATCATAAAGTCCTGAAACGTTTCTTAATACGTTTTGTTAAGTGTAAGTCGCGCGATGGGGCATGTACAATATACATACTGCGGTCCCGAGGTGGCAGCGTGCGTGCCAGCAGTGCAGAATGCAGGTTAAATAGCATAACTTCTAACCAATGAGGGACGCCTCACGAGACTAGTAAATGCACAATACCCCAAGCAGCCGGTAGCCTGCCTGGGCTGCGCGAAGCCGAATGAGTGTAAAACGTACTGTTTCTCTCGCGTTTGTTTATACCAGTACTTTGTAGTTACGTTGTGTATGTGTATATAAGTGCAATAAAAAGTTTTGATTATGTCTGGTGATAATAATAATTTAATTCAGTAACAAAAGCTAAATACATTAATTTAACTAAAGCAATACGGGATCATGATGTTGCTATTGCACATAATCGTGCTTCTAACGCACTCGCGACTTTTGGAACTGTGCATATTGAAACTGAGCTAAGTGACCAAACACAAGAAAGTATTATTCTACATCATGAAAAGGTAACACGCAATAGAGACATTCTGAAAAGGCTTATAAACGCCATTTGTTTACTTGCAAAACTGAAACTTTCATTTAGAGGAAACGGTAAGTCGAAAATGTCCAACAACCGCGGTAATTATTTAGAACTTTTGCACTACACCGCCCAGTATGACCCTCTTCTAAAAATCATTTGGAGACATCTACAGTATTCAAAGATGTATCAAATCGTATTCAAAATGATTTAATTGAATCTGTTGTCAGTGCACTTAATAAGGAAATTGAACACCAATTACAGAAATCTGATTTTTTTTGCCATATTAGCTGATGAGGCAACTGCCGTCTCGAATAAATCACAATTTTCTCTCATTTATCGATATACGATTGAAGGAAGGGTGGTATAGCGGTTTGTGTGCCTCCGTGATATGAGGACAAAACAACGGCAGCACATTCTGATCTTATTTTTAAGACATATTCAAGACTTTTCAAACTGCAGTAAGAAACTTTTCGCACAGAGGGAAGTGCAGTGATGGCCTCTTAATTACATGGTGTCAAGCTAATATTAAGGCGTCTTTTCCATAAGATCTCTTTGTTCACTGCTATGCACACTGTTTAAATTTAACACTGTCCCAAAGTGCTTCAAGTATTCCTGAATGCCGTATATTTTTTGCTTCTCTTTCTGGGCTTGCAGCGTTTTTTTTTTTTCCACATCATCAAAGCGCACAAAATTTCTTGATGAATTTCTGGGTCGACGATTACCACATGTCTCCCCAACAAGATGGAATAAAGGCTGGTTCACAATAAACCGGGAACGGAAACTAGAACGAGAACGAAAATATTGTTAAAATAAATGTATTTAAATGTGAGTATTCACAATTAACTATTGTGAATGCTCACATTTAAATACATTTATTTCAACATTATTTCCGTTCTCGTTCTCGTTGTCGTTTCCGTTCCCGGTTTATTGTGAACCAGCCTTAACTCATTACGACTTACTAATAGAGTAGTCTTTTATAGCAGTATTTTTAATTTTAGGCAGTAGTTGCAGTAGGCCTAATCTTATAGATTTTGTAAAAAAAATGGTACCAAATACCAATGTATTTTTATAATTAGTAATATTATAAGTATTTTAATCAAATATAAATAGTAAGAAGGAAAAGAAAACTTGACTACGCGACTGCTTGGGTAATTTGTTGGGCCACCGCACGTCACTGATGAATATACATACATACGTACAACTATATTTCACTGAATAATTTATACGGAAGTACCATCAGGACGCGCTGACTTCTGTCACGTTTCGACTCTCTTATGCGCAATAAACAAGTAGTGGACTTCACACCTGCAATATTTTGATATGTTTGGAAACTTAGAAAGTGTAAGTTAACTTTCTTCGTCTTAATTGTCTTGTTTACAATCCGAGGTGGGCTTTAGTCTTTAGACCTTACCCGGAAATTTTCCCGATCTAGTATTAGACGACGTGGTAAGATGGCAAGTATATACTTAAAAGATTAATATCCAACTGAATATTCTGTGACGTCAAAGATGTCCTCTCTCGTTCATTGCAAAGCTAGAGAACACCGATCCAACGAGACCGGTTCTGTCCTTCTAGTCTGAGCAGTGGTGTGAATGAAATGAGTCAGGTTCAAAATCCTTCTTATCAACTTTCTATGATTTCCTATAAACCGCAATATATATATATATATATATATATATATATATATATATATATATATATTGTAAGATATTTTGTGATAATTTCCTTAAAGCTATGTGTTAAAAAATAAAAAAAAGAACATAAGAAAATCTTCCTGCAAAATCTCATGCTTAAAACGTTTAGGGCGCTATTCATAGACATTTCACTAGCCCACGCTACGAGCGTGCTAAACTAGCTCCGGCTATCGACTGATTACTTGTACAGGATTCATACCATATCATATCGCTAACACTAGTTTATGAATACGAAAAACGTTAGTTCGCTGATCATCCACCGGAAGTCCGCGCTAAGAATGTCTATGAATACGGACGGCCTTAAGGATTTTAACTAGACGGCGGGCTTGGGATACCTTTACGGCGGCAATAGGTTGATGCACAACAGAGCTTAGACATGTGACGTTACTCTCGTAAGTAGGTACATTTTTTTAAGAACGCAAAATGAACTGTCAGCCGTCCCATTGCGCGTTGTAGGAACCGAACCTAAGCCAGCAGAGTTCTGTGTGCAATCATAGCGAACAGCTGTCAAACGTTAATGTCACAGTAAAACACTACAATATAGAAAGTAGTGTTCTCTAAACCACGTAAACAAACCAAACGAAAATTGAGTACAATAAAAATGTCACTGTGTTTATGTGTATTTGGTAACGTGTACAAGTGCAATGTCGAAGACGAAAGAATCGATTCGCGAGAACTAAAAAGCACGATTGATAAATATGGAAGTGATATTCTAGTGATAAAAAAAGGACAAATAGTATGTGAAATTGAACTAGAAGTACGAAAAACTCAGGCTATTGACAAGCATTGCAATAGTAGGGCTCATAAAAGAAACGTGCAAATGCCGTCAAATATAAGTACCGATAGCTCACAATTGGACATACAATCAACATTTAATTACGATTTGTGCAATATGATGGTGCGTTGTAACATCCCGTTTAGAAATTGAACAATCCATATTTCAGAGACTTTCTCGAATAATATACCGGTCGCCATATAACAGACAAGTCCACAATTCGTAGACAATATTTACCCCTGTGTTACGAAGATAAAGTAAACAGCATTAGAGAATCCGTGAGTGGCAAGAAAATCTGGGTGTCAATTGTCAAAAGTACTGAAGTTGATGGCAGATGCGTAGCTAACGTTATTGTAGGCATTCTGTCACCCACTATAGTCCCGTCGCTCTTATTTCCGGCAGCCAATCACGTTGCAGGTCGGCTACATTTAAGGGGACACTTATGTGAGTTTTAAATCTTTTACAATTTTCATCCAAAATTTATGAATTTTAAACTACACGAACATGCGTACAATACTATCATCTGTACAAAATTTGGTGCCATTAGGGCTAATAGTTTTGAAATTATATTTTTTAAATGTATTTTATATTGGCATCATTAAAAACGCTCCTTGCATCACAATTTTCATAATTTTTAGTTCATATTATCTCAAAAGCTTCAAAATCGTCATGGGAACATAAATTAATTAGCTTTTTGAGCTCGGTCTAAGTAGAGAGTCACAATAAATTTTTAAGTGCATTTTCTTAATTTTTCATCATTAATTCGCCATAGTGTCCCCTAAAATGTGTGCGTCTTGTGATTCGCTGATGATGACGTTATGCATTTCCTAAGGCTCAATTATTTGCTGAATTACAGTGCGTTTGATTTATTATCATACATAGGAGCTACGACATGATAATGTTTAACGGCGTGCCAAATAGATTCCTCGTCTGGTAGCTCGGCAACGAAAGAATAAAACTGGCGAACGATACTACCTACCTAGACTTTATAGAGCCTTCACTTCCTAAGACGTAAGCAAAGAGGAGGAGTCAGAGGAGGAGTCACGCCGGAAATAACAGCGTCGCGACTATAGTGCATGACAGAAATATTTGTTGATATGTGAGACGTTTGACAAGGTTAACCATACAATCGTCTAGTTTCTGGAATGGAACTATAGTTGTGTTGGTTTGAATGTTTTTATTTTGTTTCGGTTTACAAATGGAGAAATGGGCCAGTGGAGTAATTAATGAAGGGCACGCCATATATTCTCTCCCTGGCCACAATAAAATTCGAATGATGCGAGTCATAATGAATACACTTAGCAATAAACAACAAATATCAGAACACCAGTCGTATTATTTGCATTCACCATTGACATCCTGTGATGGTGAACGGTCCTTCTCAAAATATAAAAACTGTTTGAGTGATCGCCGCAGGACGTTTCAGTGCGCAAATCTTCGGATGTATTTTGTTGTTCATTGTAATGCCGGCAACGAAACCGAAAAAGACGGAACTATGCATGTATAAAGTATTTATTCATGTACTTTATTTTCAATCATAACCAGACTTTACTGCCTTTGTTTATGTCCGCAGTGTGTGCCCAGTACCGAGTGTGTAAAATATTTAGTCCATACCTGCACAAACAGCGCTCAATGAGCGCGCGCGCTCCTTCAGAGCGGGAGAGCCGTGTTTACCGCTCGCCGAAACTGAGAAGAAGATACGTCAAAATGACATAGACTTGCTATAGGTAGAGAAGAGGGAAACGACCACTCAGTTATCTAGTGGAGTGCAGTGTGTTGGCCTATTCTCAGTAACTGTTTCACGTTGCTTACCTACTGCTACAGTACAGTATGAAGGAATCTAAAAGACGGAACATAACATTTAACATTTAACGATTTACAGCTCGAACTTATTGATCTTCAATGTGACCTGAGGGCTAAAGATCGTTTGAATAATACTACTAGCCTGGTTGAGTTTTACAAGACTAAACATTAGCAATAATATCCACGACTACACAGGCTGGCTGTGAAAATGATTGCTATGTTTGGCTCAACATTTATATTTGTGAGCAACTGTTTTCTATAATCAACTTTAATAAAGGCAGACATCGAACATCTGTAATTAATGTTTCATTACGATCAGTAGGGTACTGTTCCTTTCAGCTACCAACAGCATAAAACCCCCTTTTGATGTACTGATAAATAAAAATATAACAAAATGATATTGTACATTTAGAATTTCTATTATTTCTGTAAAATAAATATTTCTTTATTAATTAATAATAGTCCAAGATAGTTTTGCAAACACTGAACGGGAATTCATTTCATAAACACTCTTACTAGTACTGTATTTCCTTTTGTGTACATTTTATACGAGATCACCCCTTCTTCCAGTCCACCCTTATACAGAGCGCAGCTAATATCTGCATTCCGCTCATGAGCTGTGAGCCGGCTCGGAGAGCGCAAACCTTGTGCAGGCCTGCTATAGTCAATGCTTGCGTACATTGATTGCTAAAGTATCCCGGCTCCACATTCTAATGATAACGAAATAAGACATATTTTGGATAAGATGTTGATTGGAACCTTATACTGAAAAATGCGGGTTCTGGAACTGCAACTGTGGAATCTGAGGCTATTTGAAAACAAAACAAATAATTGATCCTCTTTCTTCAAAAGAAGTTATTTTTATGTCTGCTTCATTCGGAGTCTTATAAAATATTAAGCTGAAAAATATTACTTACATCACTGAATAAGAATGAAACTGGATTATTTCGAAATCATAAATCAAATAACATTACACATTAGAAATTGAAAACAACAAATCCATAAATTTTCTAGACATCACAATAACAAAAGTAGACAACAAACACACATTCAAAACCCACAACAACAACAACAACACACATATATACACAACACATCCAACCACCCGTCCACTCCTGTGGAGTAATGGTTAGCACGTCTAGCCGCGAAACCAGGTGGCCCGGGTTCGATTCCCGGTTGGGACAAGTTACCTGGTTCAGGTTTTTTCCGGGGTTTTCCCTCAACCCAATATGAGCAAATCCTGGGTAACTTACAGTGTTGGACCCCGGACTCATTTCACCGGCATTATCACCTTCATCTCATTCAGACGCTAAATAACCAAAGCTGTTGATAAAGCGTCGTAAAATAACCTACTAAAATAAAAAAAAATCCAACCACCCCACACAACACAAACAAGCTGCATTCCGAACAATGGTACACAGACTACTCAACATACCAATGAACCAACAGGATTACAACGAAGAACTAAACACAATCAAATACATAGCACAAGAAAACGGATACAACCCCAACATAATAGACAACATAATACATAAGACAAAACATAACCACAAAAAACAGAAGAATACAACACAAACACAAGAACACAAAAAATACATCACATTAACATACGAAAACAAAACACATATAAAATTGTAACCTCATTCAAGAAATTAAATTACAACATCGCATACAGAACAAATAACACTCTACAAAAACATCTCAACACACAAACAAATACAACCACACAGGCGTATAGAAACTCAAATATAACACCTGCAACAACTTATACATAGGACAGACAGGCAGATCATTTCAAACACGTTACAAAGAACACGTCACAGCCATAACAAAATTACAAAACACCTCCACATATGCAGAACACATCAAAAATGCCAACCACACCTACAGAGACATCAATACAGACATGGAAATACTGCACATCCAACCAAAAAGCCAGAAATTCAATACACTAGAACAATATGAAATATACAGACACACGAAAACACACCCCATCGATATTCTCAACACACAACTCAATTTCAAAACACATACACACTTTTGACTCTACAATACGAACGCACCCTCACAGGAAACAAGAGGCTCCAAGACCAACAACGACCAGTTCTGAAGATGACCCATAAATAGGTCGAAACATGTAAACAAGGTACGTTAAAATTTAACACAAGAAAGTCTTATCACACATATTCCGAAGTGATACAGTGTTAAAAGTTGTGTAATCAAGATGTATAGTATCAAATAATTTGTAAGTCATTAGCTGGATTAAAATCGCTTAGCGCAATAGTTCATTCAGATGGGCACAGCGCTAGATTTCACTCGCCCCGTTGACGTAAATAAAAGCAGGATCGGTTATTCCATAAGGAAACATCCATTCTGATGGCTGACGTCTTGTTGCTTCTATTACTGTTTACGTTCAAGTGTGGACTGTGAATGTACTCTTACTCCTCAGTTTCAAGCACTCGAAATGACTTTAATTCAGCAAATATAACCCGAAGTGTTTGAAAGCTATGTGACAAAACATTATTACAGTGTGTTTATTTTTCATCCTCCATATGCAGCTGCAGCCTCCGCCGGCGGGCAGATTAATAATAGCAGGAGTCTCACTTCATTCACTCATGTGTTATTTTCTGTCTAATTTTCCTCTTTCTTTCTTACCCCCATTTATGGCCCGGATTCATAGCACAGGTTCGATTCTAGGCAAGAAGAATGAATATGTGTCTTCTTCCCACAAGAATTGGAGCTAATGCAAGTTGCCCTATATTTGTAGTATCACGCGGAAAACTGGCTCTACGACTCCAGAGTCTCATAGTCCTCCAGTGAAATGATGACGGAACAGATCCAAAGTGTCACGGTGATTATTATATTAGTTCTTTTATTATCTTATCTTCCTATTTTTACAAGTAAAATTTGTCGATTTTATGTCGAGGATGTACTCCAGTTAGAATTGCCAGGTCTTACGTTTTTTCTCGAAAGCTTTTCGTTTTTTTTTTCTTTTCCTTATACGAGTATTTTATGACTTACGCCCGTGAGACTATTTCTCCCTTTTTTCTTTAATCCACGCAAGTCAAAGGTTTTAATTATGAAAATCCCAGAATGTTGCAATTGCAAGGACATTACATAAATGACACTGTTCCCTCTTCAATAGTTATTCATTTTTTGTAGATTGTATGCTAATATGTTGTATTATCTTGAAAAGCGCTATAATTACAGAAAATAATATGCATTGTACTATTGCATTAAAATTATTAGCATACATAAATTAAAATTTGATATGGTCCCAAACATTAAACTTTGGGAATATTTGGAAAGAGTTGATATTTCAAAAAGTTTAATTAAAGCAATTCAAAATTTATACAGACATTCTTTGGCAAGAATAAAAATAAAAAATAAGGTATCAACTGAATTTCGTATTACTAAAGGATTACGCCAGGAATGCTGCCTGTCGCCAACACTGTTTAAAATTTACCTGGAAGAAGCTCTGAAAGGATGAAAGAAGAAATGTAGGCATATGGGTGTTTTGGCTGGTGACAAAAATATATATACTCTACAATTTGCTGATGATCAAATTATACTAGCAGAAGACTATGATACTGAATACATGAGCAGAAAACTCATTGAAGAATATGAAAAATCTGGATTAAAATTTAATTTTTAAAAATTCATTATATGGTCATTGGTGGAAAGAAACAAAATCTGATACTTGAAAATAAAGGTGTTATTAAAGTAATAAATACAAATATTTAGGTGTTACAATCACAGATGATGGAAGGAACCATGTAGAAATGAAAGAACGTTTGAAGAAAGGAAAATATGCAATATCCACTCTTAATCAAGTATTGTGGGATAATAAAATCAGAATTGAAACTAAACATAAAATTTATAAATCAATTGTGAGAGGTACAACTTTATATGGGACAGAAAGTTGGCAATTGCAAAACGCATTCAAAAATAAATGTTTGGTCTTAGAAATGGATTATTGGAGATAATTAGCAGGCATTTCAAGAAGAGATAAAATTAGAAACGACATAATCAGAAAGAAAATGCAAGTTAAGAATGATATTGTAGAGGATATTTTCACAAAACAACTAATATGATATGGGCATATGATGCGAATGAATACGGAAAGATGACCAAGGTTGGCATATGATTGGACCCCATCAAGAAGAAAAAGAATAAAACCTATGACAACATGGAAAAAGGGCATTGTGGAAGCTATGGAAAGAAGACAATTAGGAGAAGACATATGCAGTGATAGAGGGGAGTGGTATTTTGCAGTGCGATACATTTATCAGTGACTGTAAATTAATATTTGACTGTCAGAAAATGGCAAAAGGCATTGTAAACTATAAATTAAAATATTATTTTGTTTGGATTGATCATAGGTTGTATCTTCATGCTAACCCTTAGAAAGGGCGGGTCTAGGGATTTTGCCACCGGAAATTTCGTCACAGGTATAAGTAGATACATTGTTTTAGTCATAGTAGGCTATGTATGGTCACACTGTGTGTTTTGATCACGTTGGGCAAGTAGTCACATTGTAAAATAGTCACAATGGTGGTTTTCGTCACGAGAAAATTCAACACAGGCATAGATGGTCAGAGAGTGGGTTGTACAATTTTACAACTAAAAATTTCCAGCAATATTGTGCCCGATCGCTAGCAGATAACCGAGAATATCGTCACTATTTTTATAATTCTCATAGCGTTCCACAATCCTAGAAATCCTGGCATCAGTATTACGATACTTTCTCTTCTTCTTGGTGGGTGAGAAGCCGGACTGCAATCTTTCAATTTCTCTATCATTTACCGCTATCTCATTCCGTAGCTGTTGAAGAACATGAAAAAATTAAGGATGTGGTTTCCCCATCAAAGTATTATTCTCCTATGCCTTGCTTCGCAAGTTGTTCTCGGTAATTTATGAAGAGTATATTGATAACAGTTCCAGATATTTGGAGGGAAAACTGATTGTTGGTGTCCTTTACCGCGTCTACGACTTATGATATAGTTATCTTCAACATAGTTAAGGAATTGCAGACAATAAATCATCTACATTTTCTATCAGAAGATTACAAACTTCTAAAATATCGTCCTCTGGAACGAAAGTCAATGCCAATAAGGAGTGAAACTGTGTTCTTAGTTGAATAATTTCGAGGGAAAGATTGTTCCGGGACCGGGCATCGAACCCGGGACCTTTGGTTAAACGTACCAACGCTCTACCAACTGAGCTAGCCGGGAACTCTACCAGACACCGATCCAATTTTTCCCTCTATATCCACAGACCTCAAAGTGGGCTGACAACCGTCAAGCAACCAACATTGAGTGCACACTAACTCTGTGTGACTTAAATTGTGGCTTTCTGTTAACGAACAGTGACGTGTATTATGCAAATCAAGCTTTCAGGTATAACTCCCTGTAAAGTTGATTTGAATAATTTCGAGGGAATTTGTGTTCTTAGTTATTCATTTTCTTCCCTGCGATATTCTTCAGAAAGTTCTTCTAACTGTATATGTGAAGTACTAAGTGTCGAAAATGTAATGTATGACTATGAGACCTGTGTCGAAAATGTAATGTGTGACGATGAGACCTGTGTCGAAAATGTAATGTGTGACGATGAGACCTGTGTCGAAAATGTAATGTGTGACGGTGAGACCTGTGTTGAAAATGTAATGTGTGATGGTGAGACCTGTGTCGAAAATGTAATGTGACGAAAATTCCGCATGTCAAAAAATTTATGACGAAAACCAGGATCCCAGAAAGGGTAGCTATAACTTTTTGTTATCTCTCTATTTTTTTATTTATTTATATTATTATTATTATTATTATTATTATTATTATTATTATTATTATTACTCGTATTATTATTAAAGCATAGTGACGAATTAATTCTCTTCGAAACTACTGAGGGGTTACCAATACATCAAGGGGTTGCGGACCTCAGATTGCAAACTTGTGAATCAACCGCTGCATCTGTGACTCACTTCCTTGTACACCGTTGGGCATGGGGCATCTCTCCATTAGCTTACAATACGCTAAAATTAATTTCATATTGCATACACATCCTTTGCAACGCAGACCTATTAGTACATTCCGGAAGAAGCTTAGAATTAAATTTGTTTAGAAAGCCAGATGGTCCACGAGCCGCAAATTGAGCACCGCGCTATATGTGTGGTGTAGTACACGTTCAACCCGTGTAGTTCCCCCCCCCCCCCCAGTGATTCGATCGCTATCAGCTTGGCAGGTATCCTGTTCTTTCTCTCCTCAGGTTCTCAAGGTGAATATAAATGAACCAACTCTTTCTTAATATCTAATAAGAGCAGGTTACTATGCGAAGAAACAGCCATCAGCAACTTTGTCATCTGCGAATGAACTCGTCTTAATCCCATGTCATAGGTCTATAGAAGCAACTTTACTAAATTCTGAAAAGATACATTACAATGCATTTCTTGCTTTCCGTAATCTTCTACCTAATTCTTATTCTATGTCTACTTTTCCTTTGAACATGATTATAGAATGGTATAAGATGGAATTATAAGGGCATTATAAAGACAACACAATAAGAATGGGAAGCGGGATAATAATCAAATTACATTATCTCAATTAGGGTTATGAAACTGGAAATTACAACAATAGTAAGAATCATTCTGTTAATAATAATAATAATAATAATAATAATAATAATAATAATAATAATAATAATAAATAATAATAACAACAAAACAATAATAATAATAGCTCACAAAATAAACAACTATGATGAATCAGAATAAATTAATATGGCAAGACTAAAAATCTAACAGCAATAAGAATTATTTACTTATTTATTTGTCTATCTATTTACATATTTATGTTTTTATCCGTTTATCCATTCATTTGTCCGTTTATCCATCTATTTATTTACTTGTTTTATTTGTTATTTATTAATTTATTTGTTTCATTTGTTATTTATTTATTTGTTTTGTGTTATTTACTTATGTATTTTATTTGTTATTTATTTGTTTTATTTGTTATGTATTTATTTATTTACTTATTTGTTATCTCCCTACCTATTCATTCATTCATTCATCCATTCATTCATTCATTCATTCATAAACATAGAAGCATTATAACATATATCACCGAAGTATTGATTTTGAACTATCATTAACCTTTAGGAGCCGTGCGTTCATTACAGTGGCCAGCTAGTGTTATGGTCATGCCGTGATATAATATGTTATAAATTGTATGTTATATATAAAATACGTTGATATTCTTTAATTTTATATAACATTAAGGAAATTGCACTTGATTAAAACAATAATTTTTTTTTCTTAAAAAGGAGCAAAATCATTTCAACTGCAGTCAACTGAAACCCCGTCAGCTTCCATGCGTACCATTACACCGATTGTTTTACATGGGCCCTCCCCATCCTTTACCGCAGGCTCAATTGACTGCTGTAGCCGGGACGCTAGGCACGATATGCTGACCGGACATATCTTGTGCGCCTTAAACCGTTTTGTTTTATTGTTATTTGTTTTATTTGTTATTTATTTATTTGTTTTATGTTATTTATTTATGTCTTTTATTTATTTATTTATTTGTTTTATTTGTTATTTATTTATTTGTTTTATGTTATTTATTTATGTCTTTTATTTATTCATTTATTTACTTATTTGTTATCTACCTACCTACTCATTCACTCATTTATTCACTCATTTATTTATTTATTCATAAACATAGAAGCATTATGACATCTTCAAAGCACTGATTTTGAATTCTCATTAAAGGCGGTAACCTCTCTACCATTTTCGTTTAACCAGGTGCAGAACTCGACACGATATGCATTATCTTGTGGCTCTAAATGTTGCACTTCTTGAAGACAATACGGATACAGTTAATTTACACGGAATGTCTTATATACCTTAGACTGAGCTATACGTCTTGTTAAAGTTCGAGGACTGCGTTGTAGAGCGTTGAGCATGTTTTCATCATTTGCTACATCATGTTGTCGACGTCTTTCATACTGAATATGAATATTGTGAAGTGAACCAATTTATCTTAGTGGGTTAAATAGTCTTAGGATTCGGAATCCTATGATAAGGATAACGACGGTGATATTCGGCGGCAGAAACTGTTGCATTTCCCTCACACCCATCATAAATAAATACAATAACGGCATATTCCTCAGTTGTAAATTTATACGGCATCTTGAGACAACTAACAAGCTGCTAACTTCACAATGTATGACCGTCAACAGAACAAGCGATAAATGACTCTCGCAAAGTAAGCGCATGCGCTGGCATTTGAGAGCTCTATTCACACCAACACGTTTAGAAAATCAATCATTATTCACCTTGGTTCCACAACTTTTAACACTTTATCACTTCGGAATATGTATTATATCTCTTTCTCGTGTTAAATTCTATCGTACCTGGTTAACACGTTTCGGTCTGTTATTGACCTTCTTCATACAGACACACAAAACACATCCAAATGAAATTCCCAACACACAACTCAATTTCAGAACACACACACTCTTTGACTCCACATTACACTACACAAACACACCCTCACAGGGAACAAAACAAAAGGCGCCAAGACCAGCAACAACCAGTTCCGGAGAAAATCAATAACAGACCGAAACATGTTAACCAGGTACGACAGAATTTAACACGTGAAAGACATATAATACATATTCCGATCATTATTCCTGAATTATGTGAGATAGGAAAAAAACTTTATTAGGAAAACTAGCTGTACCCGTGCGCTCCGCTGCACTTGTTAGAAATAAATATAAAGTAATTACATAATTAAAATAGGACATCTGGTCCAGGGAACATTCGTGTTTGATAGAAGGATAAATCGTTTAATATGTCACTTAATTTAAATTGTATTTAAATAATTAAAATGCGATCATTTTGATCCAGAGACCACTCATTTAGTGCAATGATAATTCCTTTAACATGTTTCTTAATTGTTATTACATGCAAATAATTAAAATATGATCATTTGGTTCAGAGAACATCCAGACAGACAGACATACAAACAAAAATTTCAAAAAAAGGATTTTCGGTTTCAGGATGGTTAATTATAGACTACATGTTGTTGTCCAAGGCCCCTTATAGACGAAGTTACTTGTTTTTATTTAATTGCAGCGCCTTAGATGGCGTTATTTTAATTTTAAAACTCATTTATCTCATTAAATATCAGTCCTATAAAAATTTTGCACAGAATAAAACTTATCGGAAATCATCTTTAAAAAAACGTTTGTTATGTAACATTTTTCACGAAAATTAATAATAAGGAAGATATTTCGATTTATTTAATTCAAGCCTCCTTATAACCCCACTTTTAAATAAAATATTTTGAATGCCATATAGCCTAAAATCTAAGTTACAACGAACTTAATTTATATTTCAATTTTCATATAAATCGGTTCAGCCATTATCGCGTGAAAAGGTAACAAACATCCAGACAGACAGACAGACATACAAACAAAAATTAAAAAAAAAAAAAAAAGCAATTTTCGGTTTCAGGATGGTTAATTATACATGTTAACACCAATTATTTTTTGTAAAATCGAAAATTATCAGAAAAATGTTGGCTACAGATTTATTATTAGTATAGATATGTTATATGTTCCAAATCACTTCAGGAAAATGCTTCATCAGTGGCGGTAATACTTCGTGGATCACTCTGTATTTTGAAATAGGAAGTTAAACCTATTTCTTAAAGGAAAAGTTAAAATTAGGTCAAGCGGTTACGATACGTCGTTAAAAAAGAAAGAAGGAAAAAAAAAAAACAAATACGTGCTGAATGTATGGTCCGCAGATGTCTGAATTTCCATTCATGGCTTAGAGAAAGTAAAGTTCGTCGTGGTTTCTTTCCAGTTAGATTCCTCCTTAAAATCCACCTTCCTGAACTACCCCTACGTGCCCCGAGTCCTGTCCACCGTGTAGCAATGATTTAATAGTCAAGCAACAGGCTCATCAACATGCAGAAACTTTCTCCTACCGTTCGACGTAGCGCAAATTCATCACAAAGTGGCGACAATGTGTCAAAACTGGGTTGCCAAGTGCGAAATCTTGGGCTTACGTGAAGAAACGCACGTACACCAGCGAGCTCTGGTCAGCAACGTGTGGCTCGCGACATGGTCTGCTGATGGAGATCGAGACAGATCGGATTTCCCCTATCCTCACCCACCTACTGCACGATCTGTTCTCGCCGAATTTCCCATTTACGTCAGTAAAGGTCAATTCCTTTCATACGAGATAGAAATTTAATGGCATTCAATCGCGGATGAAGGTTTTATGTTTAACTGATCAGCGCTTAAGATTCACGAGAATGCAGGTTGTGTTGATAAAACATACATTTAGGTTGGAAATAGCCTATGTTATTTCTTTCAAATCACTAAAGTTCCTTAGGAGCTCTGACTAAAAATCAATACTGTTATTTCTTGGTCAATTAGGCCCAAATTCACATTAACGGTCTAGTGGCCCTTAGACCCTCGATTTGCGGGTTCAAATCCATGCTATAATCACTAGTTCTTAAGGAAACTAGGACGCTAGGAACTAGTAAAATGGCATATAGGTCGTGCATATGCCGCCGTTTCAAAGGTCCATTTTGACTTCTTATGGACTATTCTTTGGAATACTGTAATGTTAGTTGTTTTGGAAAGTACCGGTATCTTTTTTCTTTTTCCTATATACTTTTCACATTTTTGTTATGTTTTTCTGAGAACGTGTTATCGCTATTGTTTAAAAAATTATACAATAATAAATCAGTCAACTACGGCTAAATGATAACATTATGAAACAAATAAATTATGTCATCAGCTTTCAGAATGAAGTTATACCTTGTATCTGTGCAAAATAAAATCAAGTTATACCTTGTATCTGTGCAAAATAAAATCAAGTTATACCTTGTATCTGTACAAAATAAAATCAAGTTATACCTTGTATCTGCACAAAATAAAACCAAGGTATACCTTGTATCTGTACAAAATAAAATCAAGTTATACCTTGTATCTGCACAAAATAAAACCAAGGTATACCTTGTATCTGTACAAAATAAAATCAAGTTATACCTTGTATCTGCACAAAATAAAACCAAGGTATACCTTGTATCTGTACAAAATAAAATCAAGTTATACCTTGTATCTGCACAAAATAAAACCAAGGTATACCTTGTATCTGTACAAAATAAAATCAAGTTATACCTTGTATCTGCACAAAATAAAATCAAGTTATACCTTGTATCTGTGCAAAATAAAATCAAATTATACCTTGTATCTGCGCAAAATAAAATCAAGTTATACCTTGTATCTGTGCAAAATAAAATCAAGTTATACCTTGTATCTGCACAAAATAAAATCAAGTTATACCTTGTATCTGTACAAAATAAAACCGAGTTATACCTTGTATCTGCACAAAATAAAATCAAGTTATACCTTGTATCTGTACAAAATAAAACCGAGTTACACCTTGTATCTGTACAAAATAAAATCAAGTTACACCTTGTATCTGTACAAAATAAAACCAAGTTATACCTTGTGTCTGTACAAAATAAAACCAAGTTATACCTTGTGTCTGTACAAAATAAAACCGAGTTATACCTTGTATCTGTACAAAATAAAATCAAGTTATACCTTGTATCTGTACGAAATAAAGTCAAGTTATACCTTGCATATGAACAAAATAAAACCAAGTTATACCTTGTATCTATACACAATAATGTCCAGCATCGTAGTGTCGTTGTCTAAGGCATCATGCCTAGTCTCGAGTTAGGGAATACGCACTGGTTCGAGTTCTCATGGCGAAGGGATTTTCTCATGAAATTTCGACCAATGTCCACCCAGCATCGTAATAAATTTGGGGAGCTACGATAAGTAGCGAAATCCGGTTACGAAAACCAGCTATAACGGTTGGAGGGATCATTGTGCTAACCACACGATACTACCATTCTGGTTGGATGATCGTTCACTTCTGCTTGGGCATATGGATATGAAGCCATAAATCAGCAGGTCGGCGTTGACCCTTCATGAGCTGTCGCGCCACGGATTTTATTATTATTATTATTATTATTATTATTATTATTATTATTATTATTATTATTATTATTGTTACCATCATCATCGTCTGTACAAATATTTTCAATGGAATTACTGTATTTCATACGAATTTCTATTTTGGACAGCCATTAGTAGGCCTATGTGTCTAAGATACGAGAAACAAGACATGATCCGTTACTAAGCAAGTGATGTCAAATATTGAAATTTTCGTAACTTTTTATTCATTTGACACTGGAGCATAAACGTTTCACGTTAAAAGATTATTTCGTACAATTAGAAATATGATATTCATACAAATACCTTTCATAATACAATAAATTAAATGGTATCTTATTATTTCATGGTTTCATGGGCACATAGCAAAGTCGGTTAATACCTAGGGACTCACAGCACCCCTATCCTATTTGGTAGCTACGCAAGTGACTATTATAAGGCCTATGGTAGTGCTGTGTTAGGCTCTTACCCCTCGTGTGGCTGTAGCAACATGAACTTCAGTTTAGTTTATGGATGTCTGTTTCATTTCAGTCCCTTAATACAATAAACAGAGAACAGATTTATTCATTTATTTATTTATTTATTTATTATTGAACATAACACGCAACGAACTACGTAAGTCGTCCAACTAGGCTATATGGGACATAATGAGCAGACAGCGGATTTTCGGTCCCGATACTGATCGTTAGGTGTACGTCAGTTGCAGGGAGATCATTGAACTCAATGCTACGCTCCCTCCGTAAGCCAAGGGACATGACGTCTTGTCGCTGTGTAGGGAATGAAAATCCGCTGTCTGATAATGAGTCTAATTACATAGACACAGTGCTTTCGTGTGTTATGGAACAACATAGGATATATGTCGCTGAACTATAAATCACATTAATATGAAAATGCATATGATAAATGTCGTAAAATTACGTAGGCAAAGGCTGTTCAATTTATATATGGTGTGTGTTGTTAAACACCATAGAGAATAATATGTCGTCGAACTGCAATGCATATGGCAAACGTCATTGAACTTCATATAACAAACGTCATCGAACTGCACGTATATGGTAAGCATCATCGAACTGCATAATATGTATGACAAACGTCATCTAATATCGAGCTGTATATGAAAAACTTCATACAAATTCAAAGGAAAAATATCATCAAAGAAAAACGTCATCGAACTGCATATGAAATATTTCATCTATCTTCATATAACAAAAGTCATCGAACTGCACATGAAAAAATGCAAAACTGCATATGAAGAAGTCATCGAATTGCATATGAAAAACGTAATCGAACTGCATATGAAAAATGCCATCTGCATATAGCAAAAGTAATCGAACTGCACATGAAAAATACAAAACTGCACATGAAAAAGTCATTGAATTGCATATTAAAAACGTCATCGAACTGCATATGAAAAATGTCATCTATCTGCATATAACAAAAGTCATCGAACTGCACATGAAAAAATACAAATCTGCATACGAAAAAGTCATTGAATTTCATATCAAAAACGTCATCGAACTGCATATGAAAAATGTCATCTGCGTATAACAAAAGTCATCGAACTGCACGTGAAAAAAATACAAAACTGCATATGAAAAAGTCATTGAATTGCATATGAAAAACGTCATCGAACTGCATATGAAAAATGTCATCTATCCGCATATAACAAAAGTCATCGAACTTCACATGAAAAAAATACAAAAGTGCATATGAAAAAGTAGTTGAATTGCATATGAAAAACGTCATCGAACTGCATATGAAAAATATCATCTGCATATAACAAGTCATCAAACTGCACATGAAAAAATACAAAACTGCATATGAAAAGTCATTGAATTGCATATGATAAACGTCATCGAACTGCATATGAAAAATGTCATCTGCATATAACAAGTCACCGAACTGCACATGAAAAAATACAAAACTGCATATGAAAAAGTCATTGAATTGCATATGAAAAACGTCATCGAACTGCATATGAAAAATGTAATCTATCTGCATATAACAAAAGTCATCAAACTGCACATGAAAAAATACAAAACTGCATATGAAAAGTCATTGAATTGCATATGAAAAACGTCATCGAACTGCATATGAAAAATGTCATTTAACTGGATATAACAAAAGTCATCGAATTGCACATGAAAAAAATACAAAACCGTATATGAAAAAGTAATTGAATTGCATATGAAAAACGTCATCGAACTGCATATGAAAAATTTCGTCTATCTGCATATAACAAAAGTCATCGAACTGCACATGAAAAAATACAAAACTGCATAAGAAAAAGTCATTGAATTGCATATGAAAAATGTCATCGAACTGCATATGAAAAATGTCGTCGAACTGGGTACGAAAAAGTCATACAACTGCATATAATAAATGTTGAACTACACAGCACGTACATCGTCCAACTATGTACTTAGAAAATTTGTATGGCAACATAGCACTATGTGGTGAAATAACATAGGATGTGTATTTTCTTAGAAAATGCTATTTACGTACGTCGTCCAACAATATTTATGATCATTGCACGTATTAGTCTTGCAAAGTGAGCGTCAGATTGACGAGCATTACCACGAATAATTTCTTGTCAAAATCAGGTAAGTGAGGAAATGGTGTACAATGATGTTCACGAAGCTATCAGAAGGAAGTCACTGGAAATGGACAGTTAAGAAATATTTAACGACCTCGGCTCGTATTACACAATATTCACAAATAACGACCAATTCATTGAAAAGGAATTGGGAGACAAACAGCGCGTGACATAAACTGAACTGTCATTCTCATTTCAGATGTTCCGTGCAATAGTAGCACAACTTAAAAACCGTAGACACATGAAAGGAATATTATATTCCTACACTTCGCTTTGTAATGTAACTATCAACTAACAAGAATATAATATATTCCATCGACTGTTAAAATTAAAATTAATTATTTAACATTCCTTTGCTACTACGTATAAAGGCAGTAGCTACTATAAAGGCAGGATACTGTGAAATGATTTTGCAGCTCTAGTGAATAACGATGGCATGGCAATGTCATGGGAAACCAAAGAAACTTTATAAAAAGAATCTCAGAGCCGTTCTGCTTACAATCGAACCCCGTAATATACCCGTAAGGCGGTATCGATCAGGTAACCGAGATATAGTTCGATTAGTTTAAATCAATTCAAACTAATAAGACATTCAGTCAGCCAGCAACTAGTCGTTCAATCAGAACGAGTCAAGTCAGATAAGATCAGATCAGTTAAGGCTCATTGAGCCAGTCAGTCATCACTTCGAAATCAATCAATGAGTCAGTCAGTCAGGCAACCAACGGGTCAGTCAGCCAGTCAATAAGTCAATCAGTCAGCCAGTGTACGAGCCAATCAGTCAGTTAATGAATTAGTATACGAGTTAGTCAGTCAGTGTACAAGCCATTCAGCCAGTCAATAAGTCAATCTACGAGTCAGTCAGCCAGTCTACGAGTCAGTCAGCCAGTTAATGAGTCAATATATAAGTTAGTCACTCAGTGTACAAGCCAGTCAGCCAGTCTACGAGTCAGTCAGCCAGATAAGTCAATCTACGAGCCAGTCAGCCAGTCTACGAGCCAGTCAGCCAGTCTACGAGCCAGTCAGCCAGTCTACGAGCCAGTCAGCCAGTCTACGAGCCAGTCAGCCAGTCTACGAGCCAGTCAGCCAGTCTACGAGTCAGTCAGCCAGATAAGTCAATCTACGAGCCAGTCAGCCAGTCTACGAGCCAGTCAGCCAGTCTACGAGTCAGTCAGCCAGATAAGTCAATCTACGAGACAGTCAGCCAGTCTACGAGCCAGTCAGCCAGTCTACGAGCCAGTCAGCCAGTCTACGAGCCAGTCAGCCAGTCTACGAGTCAGTCAGCCAGATAAGTCAATCTACGAGCCAGTCAGCCAATCTACGAGCCAGTCAGTCAGTTAATGAGTCAATATACGAGTTAGTCAGTGTACAAGGCAGTCAGCCAGTCTACGAGCCAGTCAGCCAGTCAACGAGTCAGTCAGCCAGTTAATAAGTAAATCTACGAGCCAGTCAGCCAGTCTACGAGCCAGTCAGTCAGTTAATGAGTCAATATACGAGTTAGTCAGTCAATGTAAAGCCAGTCAGCCAGTCTATGAGCCAGTCAGCCAGTTTAGATTTTAGATTTAGATTTAGATTTATTTATTTAACCTGGTAGAGATAAGGCCGTCAGGCCTTCTCTGCCCCTCTACCAGGGGATTACAACTATAACATGAACAATAAGATTACAATTAATATTAAATTTACAATTACAATTACAATAAAAATTAAAGTACGACAAGAATACCTGATTAATGAAAGCTAGACATTTTATCATAGAAGTTAAGAACAAAGAATATTTTTGTATTTACTAAATTACAAATTAAACCTACAATAACAAAATTCTATAGTGATGAAATTACCGGATATTGAGATATTTTGTGGTAGATTAAAAGAACTATTTACAAGAAGCCATTACGAACCAGTCAGCCAGTTTACGAACCAGTCAGCCAGTTTACGAGCCAGTCGCCCTGAGTCAGTATACGAGTCAGTCAGTCAGTGTACGAGCCAGTCAGTCTACGAGTCAGTCAGCCAGTGTGCGAGCCCGTCAGCCAGTTGATGAGTCAGTATACGAGTCAGTCAGTGTACGAGCCAGTCAGACAGGATGTTTCCGTATTTTATTTTATTGAAAACTTCCCATCAATATAGGTTGCCATAAATGACAAAGTAGAGCGAGCATAGAAGGAAAATATTGAAAAATTGTTTTGTTTTTTGTTTCTTAAGCAGGGATAAAAAGGTTTGAAAGGAAAAAAAAAAGTCATTTTTCAATTTATTTTTATATAAGGATTGGACATTTATATTTATGTTAGTGAATGATTTTTTTATGATATATACAATATTTTTGTAGATTTGACCATAAACGTGCGAGCGTGAGTTTATTTAGGTCTCCACACATAAGGTATATATTTAACGCTCATTTCCCGTAACTTATATTTTTTAAAACCGTCTTTGTGATAACTCGGTAAGTTTTTAAGATACCATAGTAAAATTTTGCATTTAACTGTCTTTCATACTTTTGAACAGGATAAGCTGCAATTATTGCCGTAACATTTATAGTTTTTTTATTTTTATAGAAAAACGACATTAAAATTTAACTTCTCCTAAAAATAAAAAAAACTTCTATTATGCACATGTCAAAGATTATAGTTCATATTGTTCATTTGACGTTCAGGAACAAATAGAAAAAAATGACTGAAAAATATCCATATTTTCTGAACATTATCATAAAAACGGCACATCAGAGTACAAAAACGGCCACTTTTAGTTATGATAATTACTCATAATGGTGAAACTTTCAGTAAATCTGAAAGTAGTCTATAGTAATTGCAGAAGCAGTGAATACTGAGCATGTCAAATTACAATGTGAAAGAGTCATTAGTTGCCAAAAAAAATTGAATTTCTCTAATTATTTGTTAGTGCTCAAACTTGTAAATCCCCCCTTAAATAAATATAAATGTTGTATGTACGTGCAGATTCTGTAATCAGGGTCTCATTGTCCAAGATCTGTACGGTCACCTAGTTATTGTTAAAATTGACATAGAGTGTTCATTAGTTTATAGGCATTCTTATAGAATGAAAATGCATTCACTGGAAAGAAATGATTCCTATTTCAAATCTACTTTTCAATAAATCCCAATAATAACAGCCACACAACATTATTGAATAATATATATATATATTTCCACTTATGATTCAACGATGAGGATTTTATTTTATAACAATGTTATTATTGGGATTTATTGAAAAATAGATTTGAAATAGGAAAAATTTCTTTCCAGTGAATGCATTTTCATTCTATAAGAATGCCTATAAACTAATGAACACTCTATGTCAATTTTAACAATAACTAGGTGACCGTACAGATCTTGGACAATGTGACCCTGATTACAGAATCTGCACGTAGTTAATAATAATAATAATAATAATAATAATAATAATAATTTATTCTAGCTGGCAGAGTTAAGGCCGTAAGGCCTTCTCTTCCACTCAACCAGCAAAAAGTATACATACATATGTATGAAACTTACAAAGAATTCAACGGTTTGATTTAGATAAGAGTTACATGTATACGAGAGTTATTTACGAATTAAACAACAAAATACTATGAACTATTAATTAAACACTGAAATACAAACTATGTAGCAGAATTAAGCTAAAATACATAGAATGTTAATATATTTCAAATAATGTTAGATAATGGAAAGAGATTATTATGAGACAATTTTGAAAATACAGCACTATCAGGATGCATGTCTAAAGGAAGGAGTAATAATGTAGACAGTGATAGTTTAAGTCAGTATGATTGTAGTTACGAAGCGCCGATGACAGAAAATCTTGAGAAAGGGTTAATAGTATTCCCAAAGTATTCTCAACAAGTGCGATTACAGCCGACAACTATTAAAAAATAAAAGCAGTGGCTTATTGTAAGGAATTATTTTGTCAATCGTATGGAGAAACACTGAACAGCTCAGTGTGTGCCTGGTCTCGAACCACGAACCTCTCAAATACGAAGTCACCACACCTTCCCGCGGTTAACTTGAATGCCATAGAAAAAGTATATGTATACCGGACAATGTAGAGCATTGTAATCTGCCATCACCTGCTATACAAGATCATGTCGGTTCCAGGAATTCGGGCATGACTAACGTCTGAATTCCAGAACACATCCAAAGAATCTGTAGCTGGAGTCTGTTTTCTGTGAACAGTTGCATCAAGAGCTGCAGATCATTTCAGGATTTTTTCAGTGACATAATAGCGAGGGTGTCAGCTTCAGTGAATGTCAGCTTATGTACTTGGGGTTTTTTCTCAATATGACCTAATATGACATTTTAGATGGGTGTACCACACAGATCTAGCGTGTCCGCCCAGGTTTCTTCTAATCTAACGGCAATGCCTTGCTCATTCAGCTCCCCATTCTGCATTAGTAATAGTTACGGGGAGTATTGCACAATTTGATTCGTCGTTTATTGAATTGTAATTCATCTCGATGGTTTTATTCATCACATTCCATGAGCCCACAGTCTTATACAGAGTGGTTCACGAATCCCACACACAATGTTCTAATGTCACGAGCCCTATGAATAGAGCCGTATAATCCTATATTTTACCCACTGAATTTTAATGCTGGACTGTTTTATCAACAGTAATCTCACTAGAGGTTTTGATTTATCTAGAGAAAATCAAAATTCGAGTGGGATTTAATTAACTATTACACGATTAGAGAAAAGCATATAAAGATTAGAAGATATAAAGTACTCTAATACAATAAAATATTAATTGACTTACTGAAATTGAGACAGGGAAATCAAAAAACTCTCTAATTCCAATAAACCAAATTTTACAGGAGAGAGAGAAAACTTATCATGTCTTACTAACTTTAAATGTTATACATTTACCTATTAATATTGTGTAAAATTACATTCTTTATCAATTAAATACTTCAAAACCTGTATTTTTACATTATCTTACGCTACAATTTGAAATAAACACTGCTGGAGTTAGTGGCTTTCTGACTTCCACAATGTATGAATTAAGAAAAGTGAATAAATATGAGCCACGTGAAGAAAAAAGATAAGTATATCATAATTCCCTTATGAAACATTGGAATATACGACAAAATGGAAGCTTATTATTAAGATTAACATTGAACATTTTTTTTACTTTGAAATATATGAGACAGAAAATCACAAATTACCATAAAGCACATCAAAATACACAAAACCACAAACAATATTAAAATGTTAACACAGTCTGATTCATATTACAGATTCTTTTTTTTTTTCTCACTCTCATGTTCTTCCTATGCATCTAGATTATTATTTTATTACTGTCCACAAACAGAGTTTGGTAATACATCCTACTTTCCTCAGAAATAAACTGCATTAAATTTTGCAAGTCCTTTTGTTTTCTACTTTCAATGGCAATGCTTATTTGTACACTATTGATTGGGGAATGATGCATCTGTATTGCGTTTCTGGAAGTTAAATCGACGCCATATTCTGCCTTTCATAGTCTTACTTACATGGATTTCTGAATACCGTATCACTTCACTAGCTGGTTGAGCGACAGTGTTGCCACCTACCGGGAAATTAATCTTGGAATGCAAAAGCTCTCTTATTCCATGGAATAAATGGAATTCTGACTTCCACGAGTTTTAAAATAGCCCCCGGAATGCAGATGAATGTCGAAATTAGTGTATTCTTGCCTTCCACGTATACGGGACAAACTAAAAAGCACTATCCAACCCATAATTCAATTTTGTCAAAAATTGGAGTTAGTGGGTTTTTGATCACCCTGTCTCATTTGTATTTCACTAATGTTAGCTTCACCAAAACGTTTGAACGGAGCGGCCATTTTCAGTTGACTGTCTATGCGGTAAACAAATGACGATCGCAAAGCCTGTTTTATAGTGTACCGTAAAGAATTTGCAGTTTGAAGTGTTGGCAAACAAAGAAACAAATGGTAGGAATGTAATAAAAACAGAAGAAATTATATAAAGATTAGAAGAAATAAAGTACTCTAATACAATAAAATAGGTATTAATTGATTACTAAGTTTCTATTTTACTAATGTTAGCTTCACCAAAACGTTTGAACGGAATCGCCATTTTCAGGTTACTATCTATGCGGGAAACAAATGACCATCGCATAGCATGTTTTATACTACCGTAAAGAATTTGCAGTTTGAAATGTTGAAAAACAAATGCTAGGGAAGTGACAAAAACAAACAAATGCTAGGGAAGTCATAAAATTGTAGCGATAGCCATGATTGGTTGAAACGCGTCCTTTCGTACAGTTTTACTGGTCGAAAGTAGTATGACATAGTTAAAGTGTAATAGTGAATGAAATACCACGAGTTCATACAGTGTTACGAAGTGTGCCCAAGAGTTCCGTGCTCTCACAATCTTCTAGCGTTACTACACTGCGTTCCATAATGTCTGAAAGGCGACGGAAACATTGCGGGCAGAGGAAGGGAGAAGGATAATTGCTATTTAACCAATGGCAGAGGTCAGTTCCCAGGTTTATGTTAAAGTTGGACGGTCTGAAGCGTTCTACCTCCGCCCAATATCAAGATAAGCCTGCAATGTGATCTCTGCCTTTGGTTGAGTAGCAATTATTCTCCTCCCTTTCTCTGCCGGCAAAGTTTACGTCGCCTGTCAAACATTATAGAACGCAGTATAGTACAGTGCGGACGGAGAGATATGTAATCTATGCTACCTATTCCATTTTAATTCCAAATTGGTTTATCAATGATTTGAGTTAACATATTTTTTAAACGAATTCTACGCTCTCAGAATATTCTAGTGTTATAGTCAGCTGTGGGAAGACTGTGCCACATGGTAAATTACCTACTGATTTTTAATACTCATGGGTATTATTAATGAGTATTGCAGTCGATGAGATTGTACTATTATACAGCATTCTACAAGTCGATGAGACTACTATTATACACTATTCTACAAGTCGATTAGATGTACTGTTATACAACATTCTACAAGTCGACAAGACTGTACTATTATACAGCATTCTACAAGCAGATGAGACTACTGTTATACGTCATTCTACAAGCAGATGAGACTACTGTTATACGTCATTCTACAAGTCGATGAGACTCTACTGTTATACGGCATTCTACAAGTCGATGAGACTACTGTTATACAGCATTCTACAAGTCGATGAGACTACTGTTATACAGCATTCTACAAGTCGATGAGACTACTGTTATACAGCATTCTACAAGTCGGTGAGACTACTGTTATACAGCATTCTACAAGTCGATGAGACTACTGTTATACAGCATTCTACAAGTCGATGAGACTACTGTTATACAGCATTCTACAAGTCGATGAGACTGTACTGATATTCAGCATTCTACAAGTCGAGACTATACTGTTATACAGGATTCTACAAGTTGATGAGACTAGTTATACAGCGTTCTACAAGTCGAAGAGACTGTACTATTATATAGAATTTTACAAGTGATGAGACTGTACTACTGTTACACAACATTCTAAAAGTCGATGAGACTGTACTGTTATACAGCAATCTACATAACGTTTAAAAAATTTGTAGAATAGTTGGTCTGTTTATTATTTAAAACATTCAAATTCTGAAATACGTGTTATTAATTTTGTATACACTGTACTTGTTCTATTTTTCGGCTTATCTCTGCAAGCAATTTGCACAAACTGCTGATTGACACACTTGAATACAACTGCACTGTTTAGTAGTTTATACTCTGACGAAGCAAGTACTGTCCCGGTTCTGAAATAATTTTGCAACAAGTTGCGTGTAATTTTCATTGACTGAACTGTACTCCTGCTTGATCAGTGCAGTCGCTCGATTCAAGTTCACAACAACAACAACTCCAAGTTCCTTGCCTAACTCATAACTCAGACCAACAAGGCATCACCCATGATTAGGGTGACCAGACGTCCTCTTTTGTCCGGACATGTCCTCATTTTCAGGCCTTTGTCCGGGCAGATTTAAAAAATAAATAAAAAAATATCCTCCTTTTCGTAACTTGTATGCCTGATATTTTCAAATTATCTGCTTTGACGCCTTTTCAAGTAATTTGCCTGTAGGTGGCAGCGACATCGACATCGACGGATTATACTCTTTGCCAACGATCATAACTCCCTTTGCTCCTCCTTGTTGTTATCGTTGCTCAGAGTAGCTAGTAAATCGAGGTGCGAATGTAAATCTAAATAGTTATTTTCTGTTCTCTTTAATAATTTTATTATAGTTCCCATGACTTTCATATTTAGCTAGGCATAAGTGTAAAATCATTATTATTTTTGTAATAAAATAGATATTAACATACTTTTAATGTGATATAAGCCTAAATGTGTACTGTAATATTTTGTACAGTAATAAAATAAAATAAATTTTCTTAGGAAAATATTTGGAGCTAAGAGGGATGAAGTTACAGGAGAATGGAGAAAGTTACACAACGCAGAACTTCACGCAATTTATTCTTCACCTATTTAATTAGGAACATTAAATCCAGACGTTTGAGATGGGCAGGGCATGTAGCACGTATGGGCGAATCCAGAAATGCATATAGAGTGTTAGTAGGGAGGCCGGAGGGAAAAAGACCTTTGGGGAGGCCGAGACGTAGATGGGAGGGTAATATTAAAATGGATTTGAGGAAGATGGGATATGATGATAGAGAGTGGATTAATCTTGCACAGGATAGGGACCGATGGCAAGCTTATGTGAGGGCGGCAATGAACCTTCGGGTTCCTTAAAAGCCATTTGTAAGTAAGTAGTAAAATAAATATTGACGTAATTTAAAGTATAATATAGGCCTAAGGCTAAATCTAAGTATATATTTTTGTCCTCTTTCTTCGAACAATGTCCTCGTTTTTGAGCTTTGTGTCCTCTTTCTTTATCGATGTGAATCTGGTCACCCTACCCATGATGCAACTAAGCCAGTAGATAATGCATAGTCTACATCGCGACTAGTAACATATTACACTAATCAGACTTCAGATGTATACAAACAATATTGTTTTTCCTCTGACATTATCGTCAAATAAGATATACTGCCTGATTATATTATATTATATTATATTATATTATATTATATTATATTATATTATATTATATTATATTATATTATAATATTATTAAAACTATCACTATTATTATTATTATTATTATTATTATTATTATTATTATTATTATTATTATTATATAAAATTTGCTTTTCAACTATAGGCCTACATTGATTTTGATTGCTGAATGTTAACGAGGTTACAAGCACAAGACCCTGGAGGTCGTTGTTTGGATACGCACTCTTCCGCATGTGCGTCTGAACCGGTTGTAACATACTAATGTGTTTCTTCTTTTTCCTGCAGGTTGAGCAGCGCGTGGGAGTCAGCAAGGTGAGTGTTACGTAACAGACTAGCTCGCTGCTTCCTCGCAGTCATTGCATCATGTAGCGTACAATGCGCAGAGGGAGTGCAGCGCATCCCAAGTTGTCGGTGGCGAGGCCGAGCCGAGGAAACCCGGCACACGCGAGCACTTCCTCCCGCAACACTCCTGTAGATGTGACACTAGTCCTGTATATAATTACGAATATCCTAACGTTTTCCTGGTATTTTCTAATGTAAACACGTAGGTTTATGTTTGATATTGACAGGATCCTAAAATTCCATTCAGGTTTTTATACTTACAGTTAAGTTCTTCGAAAGGACGTTGATGTTTAAAGTATCGGTATGTCTTAAAATAAATCATTTCACCCTTATTACAAGAGAATGAAAACACCTTCCTGCATGATCGTATTTTTTGTTGTACATACCGCTATTGTTGGCAGGCCTTGTAATTTGAATTCATAATATGCGAATTGGTTGCTAGAGTATCGTCACAACTTATAACAGCATATCCTAGCTGCTATGATGTGTCAGAAGTGTTATAACCAGAGCTAGGAAGTTGGTACCAAAAGTGTTAAGTTGTATGAGCTTGGACTATATCTCTACCGAATAAAAAATAATAGGGCATCCCTCAATGTTAGTGAACCAGAACAACAAACATATACAGCCGAGTGGTAACTAAACATGAGCTCCAATCGTCCATAGGCTTAGCACAAGAAAATAATAAACGAATAATAGAAAAACTAATAATTTGTAATTATAAATTTTGTAACTCTCAAACTAAAATAATTTACCAATAGGCCTACATATAAAAATAACATACAAAGTATACAATTATGGTTCTAAACTCATTATAACAAATAACAATGAACATTTTCATTTTATCAAAAGAAATACTCCTTTTATGTTTACAAAAAAAAACAATATTTGTACTCTGAAAATATTCGTTCTACGTCACAAGACGTTACTGGAGCAAATCTGAAATATGATATTGTATACCGTATCTTACTATCATCAGATGAACAACCACGTTGTGAATCTAATAGTGTGTCTCGTATGTGGCACATAATATTAAACCCATAATTGTTTTTTTTATTTTATTGAGTTATTTTACGACGCTGTATCAACATCTAGGTTATTTAGCGTCTGAAATGAAGGTGATAATGCCGGTGAAATGAGTCCGGGGTCCAGCACCGAAAGTTACCCAGCATTTGGTCGTACTGTGTTGAGGGAAAACCCCGGAAAAAACCTCAACCAGGTATCTTGTCCCGACCGGGATTGAACCCGGGCCATCTGGTTTCGCGCCCAGACGCGCTGACCGTTACTCCATAGGTGTGGACCCCATAATTGTTTTCAAGACAATTTTTCATTTCTATTGCAATGACAGCTAGGAAGTTCGTATCGTAATTCCGATGTTGAACTTGGACTGTAACGCAACCGAACACATAGCAGCACGAGACGTCAACATTTAACGAAGAAACGTTTTACACACTTCTGTTTACACAATTATTTAATAACAGATGAGTTTATTTTTTCGGAATCATGCATAATATTAACATTACATAAATAATACATAAATTGTTCAGAACCTAAAGTATTAATATAAATTAATAATATTCTTCAAACTATTCACGACTCTACACAGCTCCACAGAATGCCACTATGCGTTGTTTATGTGAACATACTGGATATCGTCTGTAACAGGGCGAGGCGCGGGTGACATCTATACTCCTGTACTCAACTGAAATCTACTGTTTTGGTAAGAACTTCCTACCTATGGTTATAACACCAATTTTTAATAATATTTTAGCAAAATAACACTTTCTTGAATTTATTATAATAGTTACATTGACTTAGGTAAATAGCAGAACATAAACTCTGTTCTTACGGTTCACCATGTAGGTATATCCTCACTCACAAGAAAACGAAATGGATTCACGTAGGCTTCGAGTCGGGAAGACGCCTGGTCTTGAAGTAAGATAACAAAGAACAAGACTTCGAGAAGGGGCATACATCCATGTCCTGCTCAGGATTCGAATCTACGACCCTGTCTTGCAATCAGAGTCAGAACTTTTTTAAATTTTCGATTCTTCGAAATGTATTAATGTGTGGACAATCTTTTATTAACAGATTCTTGCGGTCTTCGATTACAAGAGAAGCAAGTAAATATTGGAAGCAATGCACGTGAAATTTGCCAGAGAAAGATTCATTCAGGAATGTTAGGTAGCGCGATGACACATCGAGAGGGAATGAACGAGGAGCAATGGCACAAACTTAATAAACCGCGCTGGAGTGTGATGTAGGCCATCCGTGAAGAAGACGAGGAAAATAGTTAAGAGAACAAGTCGGCGTAAGAACAGATGAATAGATAAACAGTGACACACAACTAATTTTAAATGCATGACTTCACAATTAAATTTCCTAATTCCGGAACAAGTTTACTTTAAAATCTACAAAAACAGATTTAGTTTAAATTTAAACACTACAGGCCATATTCTCAACAGTAGTTTTAAACTCTGTTTAATTTAAACTCCTTGAAATTTAATCAATGATTTAAACCATGATCCATCTTTTATGTAGATTAGTTTAAACTACTGCTTAAACCTATCTTGAGGTTCTGAGTTGAAACCATTGTGCTTATTGTGTGGGATATCGAGCATCTCTAAGTACTTCACTTCTAATAGACTTTTTGTGCACCCGTGATAGAATGAGTTGCGTGTCGATTGTGCTCCCCGGCTAAGCCGGCCTCACCATCCGCCGCACAACGCATTCCTCTCCAGCCATCAAATCTGTGTCATACCTCTTCTGATAGCATACCTATCTCACAGATCTATTTGAGTCGTCAGGTATCTGTCAGATAAGGAAGAAGATGGAGAGCTCAGGTACCTCTTAGACGCAGATCTACAAGTCGTCTGGAACAAAGTTTCTCAACCTTGTTGAGGATTTGCTCACCCTTTTTCCTCACATTAATTTAGTGCGGTCTCCTGACGTAAAGTGTAAAGTAGAATGTAACACATAGAAATGTGAAATTTAGCATCAATTTAAGAAGAAATCAAATTAATCATGTTTTATTGAATGAAAAATAATCGGATGTTTATATTTTCATAGGACAAATTATTATTATTATTATTATTATTATTATTATTATTATTATTATTATTATTATTATTATTTTCTTCGCAACCTTACATTCACTGCCCTCCCGAACCCCAGAGGACCATTGCTCCCCTGATGAGAATCATTGTTCTAGAATATATCACCATTGCCGTCTTCCAGTCTTTAGACAAACCGCAATGAACGCTCACATTGTTGGACGACCGATTCGGTGCCACGCAAACACAATTGATGCCCTAGTTTTAAGACAGAGATCATTATGAAAGGAGAGCTGTGGAGAGTGTTGATGGAATAACGAGGAAAAAAGGTAGAATCCTGAGAAAAATCCACACAACTTTGATTTCGTCCCATACAAATAAAACTCCACAACTGCTTCGTGTCACTTATGAGGTTCCAACCAGTTTTCGGACTGCTGACTAAACAACAATCGCCGAAATTTTTATTCGGTCAATGTAAGCCCATATGGGCTACCAAGGTGGCTATTTCCTGGATGATATAGTCGACATGTAGCCCCGAAACGTTGGATTATGCTGTAGCTATCTACAAAACGATGCAAAAAGTTAACCACGTCGATCATTGTGAAATTATTATCATAATTTACAATGTTAATATTTTAATTCGATATATTCTCTAAATTTTAGCTTTATCTTGTTTATTCTTTTAACGCCTAGATGATGCACAAATATAAAATAAACTGTATGTTAATTAGCATTATTATTTAATACAATAAAAGCTTTTCTCGACCATTATAATCTATTTGCATAATTATTACTCGTGAAACGCGAGAAAGGCTGTATACCAATTAAACTGGTATACCTAGTGCAGGGATGTCAAAGCGCCTGTATTACGTGCTCATACTACAAGCAATACAAATCCAACTACGTTCACTTATCGACAAGATAAAGTACAATCATCGCTCTTAAGGAAATGTTGTACGGATTCTTGAGAGCACGCAGTACAGGCGTTTTGACCCTGCACTAGTGTATATGTAACAATATTATTTTCTGAACGTTTCATTAAATTAAGAATAATGTCTTAATTTATTTATTCAAAGTGGAGCACACGAGGAAGTTGAATACGTAACTTGACAGAGTTAGGAAAGTGTGGCAAAATGATCTCAGAACTGTAGAGATAAACAGGAACGGGAATTTGTTTTGTCTGTGTGATACCGAACGCGTGACTCTCGCGTCTATTTGCAGAAGCACTTTCTAACAATGACGAGCCGAGTTATATTTTGTCTTACTAACTCGACTGAAACAGCTGACTGTTCTAATTTAGGAGCATTCTTTTTCCTCAACGTCTTGGTCATATTGCGAATTTAAATATATTATTTTGAGAAACATGCTATAAAGCAAACTGCAGCCGTGCTATTTTAAAAAAAAAGACGTAAGTGACGCAGCTGATGGAAGTTACGGTTCGTCTTTCAGCAAAAGAAACTGAAATAATGCAATAAGACTTTTCTCAAACCTATCAAGAGTGGACATTACTTATTAATGACAGTTTAAAATTCTTCTGAAGACTTAAATAAATACACATAAAACAATTCTATATTCGAATTACAAGGAGAAAAAATTGCAACGTTTTGATGTGGAAGGTTTACTCTGACGTCATTCACGGTATCATGTAAGCAGAAGTACAAGATGAACTTCGTGCCTCGTTTTTCACGTGATCCTTCTCCCTCATGCGCAGCTATTAGATTGTGTCCATTTTAGACATTTTCCCTTCAAAATTATCTGAATTTCCTTCTACGGAAAGGCGAAAAACGGAGTTAGGCTAATAGGCCTGTTATTAGACCACGAAAGTTGGCATTTTCAGGTTAAAATTATATATTAGTAGATTATCTGAATGTAATAAAAGGTGAAGACAAGCTATATAATTGCTATCTGTCCTTCAAATATTACTTAACTTTAAATTAAACGTGATTTATGTTCATGACTAGGCCTATATGTTTACACCACAAAGAAGTGGAGACGTCGCACAGTGTGCAAAAACGCAAATATAGATGGACAAAATTAATAAATTCTATGGACTTCAACGGATTCTTATGAAACTTTGCACAGATATTATAGGTAGCACGTATTTTTGTGTACAAACTCTGATTACGTTTGAGTAAGAGCATGGGTGTCCAAACGCCTATAGAACTAGGAGATATTGCACGTCAAGCATGCTCTGCTAAGGTCAATAACTTTCCATATAAAATAGGAAAAACGGCCTTAAAGAATATGTGCTGCGGATTGCTTACGCCAGGGGTTACATCGTACGAGTTACATACAATTGGACATCTATGAGTAAGAGGAACCACCCCTTTATACGGGGTGATTTTAGACAAAATTAATAACTTCTCTCCTATCTAAAAGATATAGGCGTAGGCTTGATTTGGCTTTTCGAAGGTTTGACTTATCCTTGCACTTAAATTGTTTGACCCTATATTGTATATGGATGGTTGTGAAAGTTGTACAGGTGGCCAATGTGGCATTCGTGAACCGATGCTAACAGGTGGTTAATCCTGCCTTAGCCCTGACAGAGCCAGATCTCAATCTCAGACGAGAACCTAATAAGTACCAGGGGCAGGAGTCCCAAGCCCCTTCTATCAGCATCGTTAATCCGTACTACACCCATGACTTTACCCCAGCCTATGTTTAAGTCTAATAATTAATTATTCAAGCTGATAGTCTAGGTTAGATGTCGGCATTTTATACCTCCAGCCGTTCCACAGTGATCGCTGTAGACCTACCTAGCTCATTCACCTCGTATGCTAGATGTCAACCAACCCTGCCGGTACAGGTACACTAAACTACTAGAGGATGGGGGTAGAGAAGTCGCGTTATGCTTGTACTGAATATATAAATGAGTGAAAAGAAAGATGGAGTGTGTTGGTGGAATAATAAATGAAAACGAGAGTACCCTTGAGATGAACCCTCTGCATCGTCTGCTTTTTCCACTACAAATTCTACCACGAGTTGACCGGGGATCGTACCTCGGCGTCCTGAATAGAATACCAGCGCCCTAGTGCTTGGGGGACAAACACGGCTGATAAAAGCCTATGATCAACTAATCGTACAATGTACTCCACTTAAGTAATTTATTACAAAGCAAATTAATACTACACGATCGACAAAGACAAGACAAGACTGACACCGTACGCAAAGCCGAAAACCCGCACAACAATATATCCTACGTCGTTGACTGCTTGTGAGTGAATCAAGCGAACGTTCAAGACTTCTGGAGTGGTCAATTCTCGAACGACAAGCAGCCTTGAATCGTTACAGTTATTTATACCAGACTGAACTTTTATCTGTTTCGGCAACTGTTATATATTTACTAAAGATTATTATTTTTTTGGTCCTACAGAATATATCTGTTATGGTAACAATTAATATTAGAGGAGAAAAATTCGCTCCGACGTCGGGGATCGAACCCGGGTCCTCGGTTATACGTAGTAAGCACTGTCACCATTGAGCTACGCCGAAGTCCAATCCACAGCATCGGATCGAACTCCCCTCCTCCAGTGTTTTTCCCTTTGTGGCCCGACTCCAAGTTGGGCATGTATGTTGACATTTTATTAAGCCAACTGCCACTTATACAAGGAGCGCATTCAGTTGAGTGACTTCGTGGCCGGGATGCCACAGTAATGTGCACAGTAATCTGTACAGAAATATGCACTTTTGCTAGAAGAATTTACTAAAGATTATTATTTTTTGGTCCTACAGAATATATGTTATGGTAACAATTAATATCAAAGGAGAGAAAAACATTGGAGGAGGGGAGTTCGATCCGGTGCTGTGGATTGGACTTTGGAGTAGCTCAATGGTGAGAGCGCTTAGTACGAAGAACCAAGGACCCGGGTCCGATCCCCAGCGCCGGAGCGAATTTTTCTCCTCTAATATTAACTGTTATATATGTATAAACAATCAAGTAGCCTATTTGAAACATCATCTTTATCTTTCAGTGTATAATAATCCGTTGCCTAATCTTTATTTAATTACTAGATCTTTATTATCTCGTATGCTCGAGATCAATTGTACAATCTTAAGTAAAAAATATTAACGCTTTATTTATGTTTTATGTTTCTTAGAAATGCAAATTTATTTGAGAATTTTTTCTATTTATATATCACCATAGGTAATATCTGATAATAGAACCAGAACATTTTGATAACTATGATACTGTTTTGTTTTGTCTTTTTATATAAACTGAATATATCTAATATTATTTATTTCAATGATGTATGTTATTCAAAATTACGAAATCTTTCCACGCCGACCAAATGCTATTTCGAGAATGATGAAAAGATTTGAAGCTCATGAGACGAGACTAGAAAGACAAACGCAACGAACACAACGAGCGGCAGTTAGTTTTGTTCATCTCTAATTAATACGTATAAATATAAGAAGCGGTATGAATAAATTGTTGTTAGAGACATGCAGGAAAGTTACTGTGGGTCCAAATTAAAATAAGAATTAAATTATCGCAGAAATCGGATGAAAGAAAATTGAGAGTAACAAAACAGAGACATTTTTTGTCCTTTTGTTTCGGGCTTCATTAAGATTGTTACGTTATGTATCATCACCAAATTACAAGATAAGGTTATGAATGACGAATGTAAGAGCTGAAAGGAATGCATTGTGTCACATTTTAATTTACTTTCCAGACAAACCACCACGCGGAGCAACCCGGAACAACCCAAATACGGGAAACTCACCAGGGAATCCCTTTCTTGTGTCAAAACCCTCAACTTCTTTCAACGCAGGCAATTTCAGTCTCATCTTAAATCATCTGCTTAAATATAACAGTGCTAGCATAACCAGAGATGATTTCAAGAAAAATACATGCAGGTCGTAATGCGGATGTCAGTTGTGTTTATGGTCTCTTCTCCGTGACAACTCACGCATACTTCAACGCTGTATATGCCTTTCATTAGTGCCCCGTCACTTATGAGTGACGAGTACGCCAGGTATGCAAAATTACTTGAACCGCAAGAAAGGGAAAAGAGGGGGAATGTATGAATGAGTGAGTACATGGTGAGATCGTAAACATATCTCCGCCTACCATAAGCATGCATGACGTCTATTTTAGACAAGGCGTAGGGAAGCTTTAAGAAGACTAGGAATTGTGACGTAAATCAGTGTTCTCTTCCCTTACACGCACACATTTCTGAATAGAAACTGATATAATAATAATAATAATAATAATAATAATAATAATAATAATAATAATAATAATAATGTTTTATTTTCGCTGGCAGAATTAAGGCCATAAGACCTTCTCTTCCACTCAACCAGCCTTAATCAATACAATACATATTTAAATTAGAAATATTTACACTACACTTAAAAGGTTCTCCAGCAATATTCTTCAGTTTTAACGACTAGTAGACTACATATTTATTTAAATTTAGATAAACCTATAAGGTAAAGTAGTAACTTAATTTATGAGCTAATTTAATTCAATGAATTATAATTAATTTAATATTTGAGATAGCTAGTAAAATGATGAAAATTAATTTAATATAAGCTTACTAGGACTATGTTACAGGGAGAATATATATTTCTATAATGAGAATATTAATGTAATTGCCATTACAGGCCTAGTTCCAATTTTTTTTTCGTCACCTTCCACCTCAAAGAGGCACCAAAACAAGGATTTTGGTGGACTAGTGCACATAATTTGAATCCGTGGTCATCCTTCTGCAACAAATTAATTACTGATTAATATTTGTTACTTATAATGAAACTAACATCTGTCAATTCTTATTATTAACTTACTATTAATTTCTCTAAATAGGATACAAAACCTCTAATGACAAAATCTCATTACATTAATATTATTCTCATTATATCAATATATTTTAGATTTATATTTTGCTCCTTATAACATAGTTCTAGAAAGCTTCTATTAAATTACCGCATTCTGCGACAGATATGGCACATACCGGTTTTATATTAATATAATTTATTATATAAACATATAATATTTCAAACTTCATACTGGGACAGATATGGCACACGGTCAAGAATTAGATTTGACCATATGTGACGTCAGTTGAGAAAGAAAGAACGACTTAAGTTATTTGAATATTAAACCGGTGTGTGCAAGACTGTCCCATGCGGTAAGGGGTTAATTCTCATCATTTAAAAAATAGTTATCGCAACTTAATTATAATTCTTTACATATTGCATACAGACTGAATTGAATTACATTAGCTCATAAATTAAGTTATTACTTTTTCTTATAGGTTTTATCTCAACTTAAGTAAACATGTACTATAGTCCCGTCGCTCTTATTTCCGGCAGCCAATCACGTTGCAGGTCGGCTACATTTAAACGTGTGCATCTTTTCATTCGTTGCTGATGACGTTATGCACTTCCTAAGGCTCGATAAATACTTAATATAATCGCCCGCCATTTTTGTTCTTTCGTTGGCGTTCACAGAAAGCACACCAGGACGTTATTTGGCGCTCAATTATTTGCTCAATTACAGTGTATTTGATTTATTATCATAGGAGCTACGACATGATAATGTTTAACGGTGCAGCAAATATATTCCTCGTCTGGTAGTTCGGTAACGAAAGAAAAAATAAGGCGAACAATACTACCTACCTAGGCTTTATAGAGCCTCCACTTCCTAAGGCGTAAGCAAAGAGGAGGAGTCACGCCGGAAATAACAACAACGCGACTACTGGGTGTTCAGTTCAAAATGTGTCATGGCTCGCTGTATGCCGTCATGTGGCTAGCCGATGAGCCTAGAGAATTCAATCTTCCTACACTTCCGCAGAGGTGTATAACCTAAGAGGCAGAAAAGTTGCCTAACAAGTACGGCGTTCATTCTGAAGAGTAGTACCGATACGTACGGTAACGCCGGTAGTGGCAGGAATGTGAACTGTTTGGAAATACGTACTGTCGGGAAAAGGGGGAGAGGGTTAAGACGATTACTTACGTATTTGTTGACATTAACTTCGACGGTCAACATGGACACGGAGCATTTGATTTGTGTTGTGGAATGTTACCGTACGCAACCGATGATAACAAATACCCTGCGTACGACTTGCCGGCGCAAAACACAGTTCGAAAGAGGTTATGGTAGCACACAGACAGTACAGACCGCCATCTGTTGCTACGACGTTCAAGTTATACCGTACACGTTCTCAAGTTCAGATTGAAGAACGCCTTAAATAATAGGCAACTTCTCTAACATATAAGCTGAAACTCGCTTCAAATCGGTGACCCAACAACAGTGACGTCATGACACACTTTGAAATGAACACCCAGTATAGTCGTTAAAACTTAACTGAAGAATATTACTGGAGAATCTTTAGTGTACTATAAATATTCGTAATTTAAATATGTATGTCACTATTGTATTGATTAAGGCTGATTGAGTGAAAGAGAAGGCCTTATGGTCTTAACTCTGCCAGCGAAAATAAAACTTTCTATTCTATTCTTTCATACCGCACAAATACGTCGAAGTGAAGCTGTAACTCGTTTCAGAATATTTAAACCATAGGCAAATAACATAGACCTCAATGTATACGTTCGAGAATCTTTTAAATACGTAAACGAATGTTAAGTCAATGGTAGCAAAAATCGAAAATACACATCTGTTACAAAGTTCGATTGGTATTACAAGTATGCATTATACCATCAGCATTATTATTGGTATATTTCATATCATTCCCCAAAGGAGCGCGTAATGATTTATTAGTTTAAATGAAATGTTTTCCACAATATGCATACCACATTTGGACGGAATTACGCAATAAGAGCCCAAGCGCCAAAAACCTGTTTCGAGATATTAGCCATTGAAATAAATCTGTTTTCTTTCTATAAAACATATTATGCAAGAATGTATTATAACATTGATACTATTACAAAAAATAGCACAAATAATACCAAAAAAAGGCTAACCTATTTTAATAAGAGACCAGCAGTTGAATTAATATTTCAAAACAAAATAAATAAATGAATTTTATGCAATAAACGAATTTTTGCTTATGAATAGCAGCAAAATTCAGACATCGTATTCTTGATTTTTTCCGAGTTAAATTAGCCTGTCATCAACAGATCTGTGCAAATATCTCTCCTTCCCCCCCCCCCCGGTTGGTCTATTATTGCGTAAACCCCGTCCATTCATGGTTTCTTGATTTAACATATGCATATGATTGAACATTACACTGGAAACCAATGACAACACATCCCCTCTGCTACCCTTTCTGTTAACAACCACGGAGTCCACATCTGTGGAGTAACGGTCAGCGCGTCTGGCCGCGAAACTAGGTGGCCCGGGTTCGAATCCCGGTCGGGACAAGTTACCTGGTTGAGGTTTTTTCCGGGGTTTTCCCTCAACCCAATACGAGCAAATGCTGGGTACCTTTCGGTGCTGGATCCCGGACTCATTTCACCGGCATTATCACCTTCATTTCATTCAGACGCTAAATAACCTAGATGTTGACAAAGCGTCGTAAAATAACCCAATAAAAATATAAAAAAAACCACGGCTCGCGTGTTTATTAGATTCAAATGTAACAGGATCGCCAAATTTATCATTAAGACATCTGAACAAAAGTGGCTAATATTACGACTGGGATTCTAAATCGGCTATACAAAAGACGAGTATATAATAATAATAATAATAACAATAATAATAATAATAATAATAATAATAATAATAATATCAACGTTATAAAACTGGAAAATCCTGTAAATAATAGGTATTTATAATATATGTTTGAAGTTGCCAGATTGGCAATACTTAGAACCAGTTTTTCTCCCCCATCATTCCCATCACAACACAGCTAGAAAATCTTCGGCCCCAATGGCAGTAAACTAGGGAACTTCCTTGAGGATTCAACTTACTTCGTAAGACTTAAACAAACCCCTCTGAATTAATTATGAATGAATTAATGACCTAGCGTATAAATTTAAGGAGCTATAGACATGATAAATGCATTAAGCAATGCAGAGTCGGAAATAAGAAACGGCAGTCACCTGCGTAGCTCAGGCGGTAGTAAGTTTGTCTACTGATCTAGACCTGCGCTGAGGCGAGGATTCAATTCCTACTCGGATTATCGGTTTGGGTTTTTTTCAGGTTTTCCCCAACTGTAGGGCGAATGCCAGGTAGTTCCATGGCGAATCGTCCTCATCTCGCCAAATACCATCTCGCTATCATCAACAAATTCCATCGACGCTAAATAGCCTAGTAGTTGATACAGAGTTGCTAAATAACTTACTAAAAAATTCTGCGTTGTATCAAGGGTACATTAGTATGTATGATTTGTTACCCATTTTCTGGAATGAGTCAACAATTGTGTTGGTTTGAATGTTTTATTTTAGTTTCGGTTTACAAATGGGGAGTATGGGTCTATGATAAGAAAAGTAATTACTAAAGGGCATGCTATATATTTTCTCTTCATATGAAGCTACATTCCGAAATTATTAGTCCCTGCTCACAAGAAAATCTTCAGCACCCCTCTAATTATAATTGTAATTGTATTCTTAATATTGTAGTTGTAATCCCCTGATAGAGGGGAAGAGAAGGCCTGATGGCCCTATCTCTACCAGGTTAAATAAATAAATAAATAAACACAGTGCAAATATTTCGTGTCGTTCTTAACACCCGGTATAATATAGGGCTAGCAATATTATTACTGCCTGTGTGAAGCATTACTAAAACAATTGTACCCTGCGGATTAGAAACTATCCAGTCTCCCCCTCATCTGGTCCCTTGACTTGAGATGACTGGGTGGTCAGACCTTAAAGCCAAGGGCTGTATTCATAGACATTCTTAGCGCGGGCTGATCAGCGAACTAAGTTTGTTGTATTCATATACCAGTGTTAGCGATATAATATATGATATGTATCCTTTACAAGTAACCAGTCGATAGCCGGGGCTAGTTTAGCACGCTCGTAGGGCGGGCTAGCGAAATGTCTATGAATAGCACCCTTAGTTTTTCTGGACCTACGCATACAACGTGCACAAATCCGGAATACACGAGCGATAGTGGTTTCTATGGCTGCGAGGTACGCAGAACTCGCTCCTCGCAGCCATAGAAACCACTCACTATCTCTCGTGTAGTCCGGATTTGTGGCCTCGCACCTCGCACGTCGCATGCGTCGGTTCAGAAAAACCAAGGCTTTAGCCTGTCACACAGGAGACCCGGGTTCGAGTCCTGTTGAGGCCTGGAATTTTTAATTGAGAAATCAACAGTGACACTTGTGACGGACAAAGTTACAGTTGGGGTTTCTCAAGGGGTTCTCCCGTTTCCATCATCATTCCATAGCATTCCCTGAGCGTCGGCTGGCGAAGCACGGAAGGCGCTGACTTAAGGACGAGTGGGGTTGTCTGCTCGAAACCTGGTTGCGTAGCGAACCTTAGTGTAGTCAACAGATGTGAGTTTGGAAATGTGCCTAGATTGAGGGTTAGCGAAATAGAAATTGAAAGGTCGCAGTGCTGGATCATACTCGTAGTGCCCTCCTCCCGAAATTCCATTCCCCCTAGTCTAGTGTTTCATTTTCCTATCCGCCAATAACAGTCTCAAATCATAACTGGAAGCTTCATGTTAAAAAGTTAGGATAGGATAACAGTAATAATGAAAATTTCCAAAAAAAAAATGTGACAGTTTAATGATGCAATAGATGAGGAAATATGCAATAGATGGGCCTTCAATTTTACTTGGAAAAGCACCGACATAACGAAAACTGCGTGCTCTACAATCCATTCCACTACGATGCGTAATTGACGTTAAGTATTAACAGACATTGCAACTTCTGTTTCCTGGAGTAGTTTAAAAATACGTGACAGTCCGAGATTGCAAACACATTGTAATAAATATACATATTGTTAAAAGTAACACTGAACACTGAGTCATATAGAAAATAAGGCCTTCTCTCATTATTCTGCAGAATCGTTGCCTCACCTAAACAGACCTGGCTGCAATACTGGACGTGATAGCACGCTCGGTTCTGTCTTGAGAGTGGCTTGATTTATAAACAAACACATGGCTGATATTTTCCTGAGCTTGCACTTCATGAATGGAGGAGAATGGCGTCTGTTTATTTTCTTGTTAAACAGTTTTACGTCACAGTGCAGGATCTTCCTTCATGCGTTCACCGCCTTTCAGTCTTTAACATTTCTGTTTTTTTCTTTAATATTATTCATTAACTTCTCTAGCCCAGGAAAGAGATTATTAAAAATTTGTAATGACTAGACCTGGGATTTTACGCAAATGTCTATTCTGTTCCTAAACATTAATACAAAATATTCTAATATGTTCACGTTTCATGAATATTTGTTAATTTCATAGTTTCACAGTACCATTAAATGATGCCTATTTAGGTCTTAAACGCTTATTTCGAGTTCTTAGTGCCTAAAATGTAAAAAAAAATTATAGTTTATTTAACGACGCTCGCAACTGCAGAGGTTATATCAGGTCAACAATGTGACGTTATAACATGTGTTTAGGTTTCTGTCCAGTGACACTGACAGTGACGCTGATACTGTAGACCAGGCATGCCAGAAATGAGGCACTGATTGAGCATTTATGTGTACGGATCGCCGGTCTGTGCGGACTGAATCATTCAGGCAGACTTTGAGAGCAAGTATCGACAAGTTGGGAGCGTTACTGAAAGAAATTAAAAATGTAGTTTGCAAGCTGTGAAGAGACGACATTCTCTTTATGTCAAGTTTAAAGATTTATTAATGTAAGTATATTAAATTAATATAGTGACGTGAGATGGAAAATTTGCCATTATATATTTTTTTTTCTAGAAAATTTTTCCGTCTTGCAAATAGTTGCTTTCTTCGCTCCTTACAATCTCAAGAGCCTCACATGTATTCCTCACTATATTCTCATCACTTACAGCTTATGAAATGAAAGTCGTAAGTCGTCTAACCTTTGGTGGCTGTGTTAGTACAGACTCCAAAACAACGTCATTGTCAAGTTCGTTTTGCCGTGAGAGTACTGATTAAGAAATAAGCGCTGGAGATTATCATAGCCTATTTTGAGAACTTTAATAATCAAATCTAAACTGTCACAAGACTATTACCTCGACATTGGCTGATGAAAGCCTTTCATTTTAAAATAATTATTGTTGTCTGAGGCAAACATAACAATTAATTATGTTATATAATTCCTGATTCCTCTTCGTTATATCTGTGGACTCCTCACTTTATTATTCATAACGCATTCACAGTCAAGCTCAGTCAGCACCCGTACTGATCTGTGTTACTGAAACAAAAGCTGGTCTGCTACTCTAGGTGCCGTATAGCCCTGACGCGCTCCCCTTCAACCTCATTCACTCCCTCTAGGTAGGGGAATAGGAACTGCACATCGCACAGAGACAACTGTACAATGTGCGCGACTGCACAATGTGTAGGGTTTTGGCATGCCTGCTGTAGACTTATTGTATTTTATTCTTTAAAGACTGTTTAATTAATAACATTTGCAATCATACAAATTTCCAGACCCTAGACACCCAGGGAATTTTTCTTCTTCAAGGAATGTTCCCCGAAAGCCTAGCCTGTTAATCGAACCCGGAACCTCCAGATCTGAAAGGTGTCATGCTGACCACCAGACCACGATGGCAGTTAGTTTTATTGATGAAATCAGTATAAAACAAATTATCTTTTTATGTCTCTGACATGTCCATGTAGGCTACTCTGAATTTCGCTTCTATTCTGCTCACAGTTGACTGAAAAATAGGTGGCCGATTTGGACGAGTATCGTTAAAAAGTGTGCATATCTCTTGTTGTGTACGTCTTTTGTCACCAAATCCTATCATCATCAGAGTCTCAATTCTCTCATCGCCCCGAAGGTAAGTCCCCAGCTCTCCTCGCTGTCTCGCCCCAGAAAGGTATGTATCCTGCATTCCTGCTTTTGTGACACTTGGGTATATCCCTCGTAATTACGGTAGGAATACTCGGGACTCCTCGCCTCTCGCAGGAATTCGGTACAAAGGTGTCGGCGGCACGTGTTGCGCACCAGCACCCTGGCACAAGGACCGTTCCACGAACTTGCATCAAGGACGAGTCTCCAGTCCGTGCGACAATTGCAGTCTAATTGCTGAATATAACATGAGTCTATGACGATGCCGCGAAACTATTCGGCCGATAGCGTCTCACAGTTCTGAGACAATTGCAGGTTCATTCAACGAATGAGATATTACAGTATTCTCACACAAGAGTAGTATCATTTCTTCGCACGTGTTATCATTTTTCACTTTTCCGTTTATGTCTTCTTGCACCATCCTTCGTTTCATTTTTCATGCTTCCTTATTGTTTTCCTTTCTCGTCCTTAATTCCATTCGCTTTCCACTCTTTATGTTTCACAAATTGTTTCTTTTTCCCCATCACCATCGCCACCAGTACTGCCATCATCCAAATTTTATAGTTACGAGGTGCATCCAGAAACTAAGTTTCCCTGGACCGTTTATAGAAAGAAAACACGGCCTATCATGGAAACATTTATTGGAACAATTGTTGAAATACTTTTAGACATATTCCACACCGGATATGAGACATTTGTCATACCGTGGGATCAACTTTTGTATCCTTGTGTCGTAGAAAACTGCCGCCTGGGATCAGAATCAATGTGCGACAGCTCTCTGTCACTGTGAAAATGCTGACCGGACAGGACTTTCTTGAGGTGTAAGAAAAAATGGTAATCTCTGGGAGCGAGATCCGGACTGTAGGGTGGGTGTTGAAACATCTCCCAGCGTAACTCCTGCAGAAGATATGTTGTACATCGAGCCGTATGTGGCCGAGCGATTACCATCGTTTCCTACACCTCAAGAAATTCCTGTCCGGTTAGTATTTTCACAGTGACAGATGAAGAATATGTTGAAAAATAGCTCAATTTCCGTATCTGTTCCAATAAATCTTTCCATGAAATGGTGCTTTCTTTCTCTAAACGGCCCCAGGGAAACTTACTTTCTGGACGCGCCTCGTAAGTCGTATAGATCAGATTTTAATGTACTAGGTTTTCTTTTTTTGCAGTGACAGGGCTCTTAACTCAGTGTTGCTAACTCTATTTTTAAAGCCCCGCTATGGAACAGTGCTAAATTGCTATACTGTTAATGTAAAATGAGATTATTTTGCCGCTTTGAGTGCTAAAAATACCCGATAAATCCATATATCTACAATAAAAATTTCAATTAATATGTGCTTTATTTTTCACTCAGAATAACTTATCACATGACAAAAAAAATGCTTGAAAATGACTGAAAAATAAAGTACATATTATTAAATTCATATTGCGGACTTATTGGAATAAAATACCAAGTATGAAATGTAAAATTATACAAATTTCTTAAAATTTACCCGCTAAACCACGACTGAAAAACGCCAATTTCAATTTTCTTTTATTAATGATCATGATAACTTATTTTAAGGCGGTGATTAATCATGGTATGTAAATTTTCAATCCGGAATTTGTGTTTGTGACTGAGAGAAACCATGAAACACACCGTCACATTCGTCTGTTACAGGGTTTGAACCCAGAATCTCCCGAATGCGAGTCTAATGTCTTATCACTAAGCAACCTCGCTCTGTCTTTTCTGTCTATCAGCGTATTCCGAATCTCACCGCACCGGTAGACAGCAATGACGTCACGCTGCAGCGAAATAGGAACAAAACTGCTGGAAGGTTTGATGGCTATCATGGCGGCTGTACAGACAACAGTCTGTGCTACGCTAGGAAGATTTTGCGAAATTTCCGTACTGTCATCTCGTTCAAAGAAAAGAGAGCATAAACAATTTATTTCTTGAACCGGTAGTAATAACTGGTCCGTTGACATGTTCGCTCGTAAGTCATTAACATTTTGTTTTTACATTGTGCTCATTTCAAACAATACAGCAGAACCAAAGCAGAACACACCGCCATGACACAACAGTGCACCATGTCATTCGTCTGCTAATTCCCGCGCTATACAAGAACCAATCAGATTCACTGATGGCGGCTGATGGAGACTGCCACCACCTCTGCAAGCTGATGGAACCGGTGCGACACCGGTGGAGCATCAGTGAGGTCATCGTTGAAATTCGGAACACGCTCTATGTTTGCCCGAAGTTTTTTTCCGCTCTACTTTATCTCTTTGCCTTTCTTCTTCCTTCAACTAGGCTTACTTATAGATTTACTTCATTTTTAATTTGTTTTATTCATTTCATTTTTTGTCTTTGTCGCTTCTTTCTTTCTTTCTCGCCCCCTTCAATTTTTAATCGGTTATTTTACGACGCTTTATAACTGTTGTGGTTATCTAGCGTCTGAATGAGAATGAAGCTGACAGCGCTAGCGAACTGAGTCCAGGGTCTAGGGCCGAAAATTACCCAGCATTTACTCTAATGGGTTGAAGGAAAAACTCGGAAAGAAACCTCAACCAGGTAACTTTTCCCAACCCGGATTTGAATCCAGGCCAGATCGTTTCACGGTCAGACATGCTAACCGGTACTCCAGTTAAATTTAAATAGGCCTACTGTACAGTATATTGCAACAGTCTAGTATATACAGTCACGAAGCTCAATACTAGTAAATATGCATCCACAGATAGATCCTAACCACTAGGATCGCTAATATCGCCTCATTACAGACAATGCGAAATAGTACCGGCACAGTCTATTGTTCCTAGCACCCTCACAACTCAAGCTTCGTGACTGTATATATTAGACTGTGATATTGCTGTTTGTTTCTTTATCTTTTTCCTTATGTTATATTTTTCAAAATATTATATTCTGTTTGGAAACTTGATACGGTTTTTAACCTTTATGCGTAATCCAATGTTGCAAAACATCTTCCCAGCTATCGAATAGCAAAAAAGGAAGCGAAGATGAGTTGCAGCATCTTCTTACTCAGCCGCATGTTACGCCCCCGACGTCATACAAGATCCCTACTTCGAATTTCCTTCAGATTTCCCCCGAATAAGCGTGTACACAGCTGAAGGAAGCTCTTGCAGAATTATTTTGCACAAGTCGTGCTGTGTATTGCCGCAGACTGTATGATGACGTTCTAGTTGTAATCATGTGTAAACAAACGTCGTTTTCCTATTCCCAGCGTTCACTCGGGTGAAACCCGTTCTGGACCTACACCAACCACTAGCAGAATGCACGGTACGTACGGTCTGCGACCTCAGGTCACAGGGGGAAATTCCGAAAGAGATCAGATTAAGATAGAAATGCAAACTTTTTAATTCCTCATACCCTACAGGAGGAAAGTGCTGTCCACATCAAATTGAACAAGGTTAATATAATGATACATAAACATAACAAGCTCGAATTAATTTACGTGTAATTTGAGCACACGTTTATAAACAAGTCAACAGACGTTTTATTTTTAAGATGTCAAGCCTGTTTTCCTTTCGAAGAAAGGGACGTAGTTACATTATAGTAGCGAGTACATAGTACGAATAACTTCAGAATCGATGTCACAAAATTATTTGCAACAGTCTGAATTAAAAGAGAATACAGATTTTGTGCACTTACATCTTTTTACAGCTGATAGAGGAAGAAATTCTAATCAAAATTATGTGTTTATCTCAAAATCACTAAAATCGCACTTCCATACTTTTCGATCTGAGGTACAGAATTAGTTTCCAACCCATGGTCATTTAACAAAAAAGTTTGTTTTGGACTCATGTATCACCCCTAGGAGTTTAAGCATTGAATTGATACACCCTTTATGAGCAACATTCATTCAGTGTTCTACAGATAGACACCATGTCTAAAACCACTTTGTCTAGTCAAGTATGCTAAAAAAATACTTCTTCATATTTCTTGAAATTGATTTCTGCAGCACCATCATATCATCTCCTTGTACTAATAAAAAGTAGTGTTGTGGGATTTAATCGATTAATCTAATCAATTAATCTATCAATTTCTGTTGCAAGATTAATCCATCAAAATATTTAATCGAATAATCGAGTCGATTAAAATTAATCGGTTGTAGTTGATATTAGGCCTAATTATTATTTTTTAATACAAACTCATACTAAAAATTCCGACAATATTCCTCTCTAGGAAATTGCTTACTTAAAAGCACAATAGTATTGTTATTTTCTAACTGCAAAGCAAGTAGCGTAGAGAAACTCTTTCCACAAACACTTCAGAAAGAGACAGAGATATGAGGACAGTGACCTAGTCTACCTCTATTGAAAGTTGAAACACAATGCGCAACCCTTATTAAGTTTTATGGTTTTCCAAGAAAATTTGCACCTTGTTGTCAGCTCATTTTCCTAGCATATGAAATACATACTTTTCTGGGATTCGTCCCCTCATCCCTTATAAAATAGCCATGTCTACACTGTGTGCAAGCGAGAGCGTAACTATCTTATTCTTTTTCTAAAATGTGGTAATTCAATTATAATTGGGGCCAGTCTTCTGTTTCGACCGCTGTACTTTTGCAGTTGCAGTATCTGTACTGAGTTTCTATATTATGAAGGTTGTGTTTAGTTTTATAAAGAAGAAAATCAGTTTTCTGTGGTCTGTGAAAAGTGTAAACTCTATTATGTCACATGAGAAGTTTAGAGGTAAACTCGGTGAAACGTTTGGATTTAAATTGAATGATCGTGGAGAAGTGCTTGACAGAAAAAAAAGTTTTTTCATGTTTAGAGATGCAAGAAACGTTATTACTAAACATTGAGCGGCACTTAATTCGTAGCATGTGAATGTGTTTAAAATCATGGATGAAGCAATATTAACTAGATGAGTCTTCATATAGAGACGTGGACAAATTATTAACAAAATTGACGATTTTTATGATAATTCTGTTTACAAAATTTGACTTTTCAATTTAAACTACAGTTGACAATTTTGTATATTTCCATCATTACAGTAGACAGAAATATGCAAAAATGTCAACTGTAGTTTAAATTGAAGAGTCAAGTTTTGTAAAAATATATAATAAAAATCTTCAATTTAGCTAATAATTTATAAATTAGCAAAAATTTCAACTGCATTGAAGAGCCAAATTTTGTAAAAATATAAAACAAAAATCTTCAGTTTTGCTAATAATTTGAAAATATCCAAAATGTCAACTTTAGTCCAAATTGAAGAATCGAATTTTGTAAAAATATACAATAAAAACCTTCAGTTTTGCTAATAATTTGTAAATATGCAAAAATATCAAATGTAGTCCAAATTGAAGAGTTAAATTTTGAAAAATATACAATACAAATCTTCAATTTGGCTAATTATTTGGAAATACACAAAAATGTCAACTGTAGTCTAAATTGAAGAATCATATTTTGTAAAAATATATAATAAAAATCTTCAATTTTGCTAATAATTTGTCCACGTTTGTATATATATATATATATATATATATATATATATATATATATATATATATACATACATACATAAATATTTTTTTGTATTTATCTTTATCTCAAAAATTCCCGGAAAAATTGACACATAGATTATAAGCCTCATAATAAATGAATCGGGGATTGCAGAAACAGCACATGTCATTATGTATGGTGTATTTACATGTGCTGTTTCTGCAATTCCCGATTCAAATATGTTAGTAAGTAATTAAAATAGTTGTTCAGTAATATAACCATACAGTATATACGGACACTGGAAAGTTTTCGTTTCTCAATCGTACTATCAGGGACTGGAATGCTTTACCTGCAGACTTACTATAGGCTTTACCAACAACCAAAAATGTATTTAAAAATAGCTTAAGGACTTTACTAATAGACGGTAATTATACACAGTATTTAAAGGGTGTAAATGATATTTTGTTATTGCAGTGTTGTATCAGTGAAGAATTTTGTTGTGTCAGTGAAGTGTGTTGTGTCAGTGAAGTGTGTTGTGTAAGTGAAACGTGTTCCTGTCAGTGAAGCTTTATAGTTTATAGTGGCAGTGCAAAGTATTTGAACAGTGAAATGTTTCTGAAGTGTTAGTGAAATCAGGATAGAATCAGTGAAATGTGTCTTAGTTCCAGTGCAGTGAGTGAGTTGACAGGGAAATGAGTGTAATGTTGAAAGGTTCTTGTGCAGATATGAACATATCATACTCGTGGGTTTTAGTTCGAACTTAGGTTTAAGATACAAATTAGATTTATTTTAAATGTTATTTTAAGTGATCGTGCTTTATTTAATTTAGGATATTCCCTGTTATTATTATTATTATTATTATTATTATAAATTATTCTTAGTATTAATTATTAGTATTATTATTAATTGTATTTTTAATTAATAAGTTTATTATTGTCATTATTGAGTGTAATTAGTTATCACTGCCACCGGGTATATACCCATTTGCAGTGTGAATAAATACATACAATACATACAGCATTTAATACTTACGGTTATCACCGAACACAAATTAAATTTAACAATAATGTGTATTACAGTATACTAAATCATTTTTAATCGAGCAAAACTCGATTAATCTATCGATTAATCGAATAAATTGAAATAGTTAATCGATTAAATATTTTGATCGATCAATAGCACTAATAAAAAGTAAAAAATGGCAATGAATTCTTCGCTAGGAGAAGACTGAACGCGATAAAGTTATCCCACAAGGCGACGTGCCGACACCTGTTGCATTACACGACACGGATGACGCTCCTGGCTGTCTTCCAGCCGCGGCGGCACTGGAACAAGCGAGTTTTGGGGTCGATACCTCGAATCCATTCTAACGGCCAGGAAATGACGACGCACCGCTCGTTCTGTTAAGCAAACAGACGAGGTGCCGCGGATGTGCGAAGAATGTTAGAATACGATATATATGGATTAAAGACGGGGATTCGCCTGAAAGTAAACAGGATGACACCTACGTGAGGGTGCGACTGTGCAGCACAATTGACGTAAGAGCGCGGCGCCAAGTGATTCACAAGATGCGTGCGCCTCCGAGTGGGAACCTGGATTACACTCACGTACTTTGTTATAAACAAAATTCAGGCTCTTCCTGTGTATTGATCGACAGGCAAAAGAAGAAATCTGCTGTCTGAGGTAAGGGGGAGCTATTTTGTGTTTCGTGCTTTCTTAACAAAACAATGATATCACCACATGTGTGGGGGCAGTTATGTTCTACCCTCCAAGTTACAAATCGTTATAAAGTACCACATGCGGTCTTGAATACCTACGTTTAGGGATGTACCATGCAAGACTACATATGTAGGCCTACTCTGTACAAAGTGGTCCAATGAAAATTTAATATTTAATCTTCAACTTGGTGAAGTTACCAAAGACAAAGAATGTTAAACAGTAACATTTAAGATGACATTAAAAATGTCTTACAAGAAATTTGTTTACAATAAACTAAAATTTGCAGTAGATAATATTTCTTATAGCTAATGAAAACTTTCAGTAAAATAAAAAAATACAGGTAAAAAGATAGAATGAGAAAATTTAACTGTAATTTGAATTGAAATAGAAGTGTCGCCGTAAAATCTGCAGAGAATCCTTCAAAGCTATCATAGAAATTTCCTTAATTGTTGTTGTTGGGACTCCAAATTTATGACAGAATTTGTTCTGATAATTGCTCATATTATAATTCTTGATGTGTATATAATAATTGTTATTGGTAATAATCAAAATAAAGAAATAAAGATAAATGAAGCTCCTTTATAATTATTTCTTGTTCCAAGCAATGTTTTGAATTCTTTATGTAAATTTATTAATAATTTGTTTCATAAAATAACATAAATTGTTTTGTTATGGTCCCTCTAGCGCCCACCGATGACTTCTATATCCCTGAGTTTATATGATGTTTTGTAATAAGGGATAGTTGGTTCATAAATTGTCCTTTTCTCTAGATTAATCTCCTCGGGTTGATTCTGATGCGTCTCGAATCTGATGGTCGGATCCAGAATATAACCTTTTGTCTCTCCAGGTTTAAATGTTATAATATCAATACGCCGATGACTTTCTGTGTCCGCTATTCCATGGACTTCTTCATAGGTAGTGAAGCCATTGGATTTGAGGCGTGTTGCGATTACAGACCTGATCTTGTTATGTTTGCTGTTACGAAGAGTTTCGCCAAATGGACATGAACCCAAGACATGAGTCAAAGTTTCAACCTCACTGTGGCATCGCCTACAGTGGTTATTGTCTTGAGTTCTGCGCGTACAGGAGAAACATTACAGGTCATCTCTCCACTCGGAGTTAGAAAGGCCTGTATGATGTCTTACCCAGCTGTTTGCGGGAGTGAAGTCTTGATATAAGCTGACCCCTTTACCTTTCTGTGGCAGTTATTAAATTCTTCAAGGCGCAAAATTTTCCTGACTTTCCTTGAGTCAATTAGACCTCTTTTGTTCTTAATGGTGTCTGGGGAGATCAAATTGTTATCAAATTGTGTGTTGACTGTATGCGATATTTATTTTAACAGTCTGTTGACACGTCTTGCTTAGCAGTAAGCTATGCTTACATGTCTCACTGCTTATGAGTAGAGCTCGAAATTTTAGGTGATAAAAGTTAATAACGACACTGAGTGTAGATGAACAAATGTGGTGTCCGTAAGGAGGGTTTTAAACCTAGTTCACAAGAGTGCGATATGTAATGATAGACAACAGAGTCGGAGTCACAATGAATCATGTAAAACTTGCGCTGATTTGTAAGTCGTGGATAAGGAGATTAAAGACCTTTAACGGTACCAAATGAATGACAAGAATGACATCTCAAAGAATTGGGAGCATGGCAATAAATCTTGTATATCGTGCGCTAGTTTTTAAGTGGTGGTTAAGTGGATTAAAAACCTTTCACTGTACCAAAAGGGGAAACACTGAATGACATCTCAAAGAAGTGGGGGCATGGCGTCTATATTTATAAACTATAGCGAGGAACAATATTAACTTTTAGCATCTAAAATTCCGGCCTCTACTTATGAGTTAATTCTTTTTCCTGTTAATCAGTATCAAAGCTGCATAAAGCTACGAACTTTCTTTAAAGTAGAGTAGCTTAAATAAAGGGTGAGATGCAATTATTAATATGCCTTAATTTATTAAATGGAATTAAACACAATGTGTACAGAAATTCTATATGCAATTCATTGTCATTCGTCCTTTGCATAATGCGAGATTGGTAGAACTTTGTCAGTGCACTCAAACAGGTGATATTGTGTGCAGGCTCGGTTGCAGAGTTCACAGACACATTCGCCGTCAGCGTTGTAGAACCCTTTTCTGCTGCAAATGCGCTGGGGAAACCGTGTATTGCCCCTCGGGTGTAGAGGTGTCGGAGTTCGTAGCCAGCTGATTTCCATTCCTCCTCTTTCATGGCTGGGATGCGGTACAAGGCGGGGTCAATTTCTGCTGATTTCTGTATTCGTTCTTCCTGGAACTTTTCATAAGCTTGAGTTGGTATCAGATTGTGTGTTGATATCAGGTCTTCTACAGTACAAATATAGTTGTTCCTGCCAATTCATATACTAGTCGGGTTGGGGTGTACTTCGACACACCGAGCGTCTTCTTTAGGTGTCTGGCCTTGACTTTATCCAGGGCTTTGACGTTTTTGTAGTTCAAGTGCGGCCATATTATTTCAACGGCGTAAGTTGCTATTGGGGAAATTTTCAGTCTGAACAGTGAGGTTGCTGTTTCTAGTGAGAGGCTTGTGATTTCCATTGTGGCTTTTGCCTTAATGAATGTTTGTACTGTTCTTTATTATTTAACATATTTATTTAAATATACATTTATTACAATAAGAAAACTACAAAAATACATATTAAATGTAATAGAAACAAAGATATATAAAACAGAAATATAAATTAAAGAATTTACTCCCGTATTGATATCCATCTTACTCCATTAAGGCTATTTGGAGTACAATATGCCAGTATTCCCGAAACTACAAAGTGCAATCAATATATTTCCGAACTGCACTTGCATTTATTGTACCGTTAAACATACGTACACGTATCACTGAATATCATTGTTTTCATGCCTGTCGAGTCAGTCTATGAAACATCAGACTGTCTTTAAGAACTGAGCTTCTACACGTGATTTTCTGCAAACATGTCAAGACCTATAGCGATTTTTCCTGTAATCTCTCCATATACGCCTTATTGCCAGTCTTCTTCTCTGCTTTTCAAGTGATGCATATAATATAGATTCCAGGCGTTTCCCTGGTTTTAGATAACTTCCCTGTTTCCTAAGTCCTGTGTGTTGCCTACAGTCAGGGCAGTCCGGAAACTCATTGATTGCTCCTTGTACTATGGATTTACCGTATTTGCCTTACGGTATGTACGATAAAATCAAGGCTTGAGATAAGAACGAAATAAAACATGACAAACACAAGACAATTGCACTCACCCATTCCTAATTGACGGGAGTTAACTTTCTTGTTAGGTGTGACAGTCAGTACTAGAGAGAGTTTCCTTATTTGAAATAAGAAACATGAAATGGTGATGGATTCGGAATACATCCTAACGATGTTTTTAAATTCTGTTTCTTTCATAAGAGGAAGAGAAAATTCAATATTATAATTATATGTAAATTGATCTCTACTTCTGGCTCGCTTTTCGAGGGCCAGACCAGTGACGGATTCATGTACTTAGTCTTACATTGGTCTATTATACATCCCCTATACATCGATGCTGACAAGTGGTTCATCCTGCCTCAGTTCTGACAGAGCCAGGGCCCATTCTGAAACGATTACCTGATAAGTTGCAGGGCCCAAAGCCCTTCCTATGTACATATCGGAAACCCGTACTACCTCAAAGACTTCATCCAAGTCTAATTTTTAAATATTAGACATAAGCCCTAATAGATGAAATGAGGGTAAGGTGGAGAGTGGTGGTCGAATGACTGAGGAAGACGGGAGTATCCCGAGAAAAAACTCTGTAACTTCTGCTTTGTCCACCACTGATTTAATCACGACCTGGCTAGGGATCGAACTCGGTTCACCTGGATGGGAGACAAGCACCATAAGCACTTGAACCACAGACGTGGCTTCCAATTTTACTTATGAATACACCAAGCCAACAACTTCCAGGTTAAGAAAGTATAAGAAGCCATTACCTTTAGTGCAGAGAGTATCATTGTACTTCAGGTAGTAGTAGTATTAGCAGTCTTTCATAAAAACATCTGTTACACTTGAGTAAGCCAAAGGAAAGAGTAGGTATACCTATAGTTTAACCTTGTCACTTTTAAATTATGATTTTAGTAAACAGAAAAATAATATTAGAAAATATCAGGGGGCCTACAATATACATATAAGTTAGCTATGTTACATAAATTTGTCTATGAATAGTTATTAACCACACGATACTCCTTATTGGTTGGATGATCGTTCATCCCTGCTGAGGCATGTGGATGTGATACCACCAGCGGACTAGTCGGTCTTAGCCATGCAAGGGCTGTTGCGCCCAGGATATTATTATTATTATTATTATTATTATTATTATTATTATTATTATTATTATTATTATTATTATAGCTATGAGCGTAGGGAAATTTTAAGACAACTTTGGCACTTCTTCGGGGTAATTTAACATTAATTTTCACGTGGCATCCCTGACTGTTTTACTGTACGATGGACGTGTACTGATGTAGGCCTATGACGAGATGAAGTATTCATATCACTTAGTTTTGCTGTTGCACTGAAAGTCTCACCGTGTAAATGGACATATAGTACACGGCGGTCATCAAGATATTCCACCAACTAATCGCCATTTAAGAGTCAAACTGTACTAGAATTGCCATGAGCGCGTTCCGCGTAGCATGAAACGCTTTCACCGCGATGTCGCACAATTCCAGCATTTCCGTCGCGAGAGTATGGATGAAATCTTAATGGACTCAAACCCATTCCGTCGCACTGACGAATATGCCGCGGCGACGCACGTCTAGCCGTCTGTCTTGGGCGCCAACAATCTCGTCTGCGTGATATTGTAACGATCTCAACTCCTTCGATTCTTGTTTTTATTTTCGTGTGAATCAGTACCTTGCTGAATCAGCTGCACCTTATTTGGGGTTATATGGTCAGAAGTCCCCCGCATTTATAGCGGTTCATTATCACACACGTATGAACTGCAACCACAGTCATCACGTGTCACTGCGTTCGTTTCCGGTTCCAGATTAAGTAACAAGTCCGTTGGAGGATCATTACCTGGATGATGAATAAGAGTTATCAGAAATTAGCACCTGTAATGTCATATGTCACTGTTTGTAAAGTAGTGCAGGCTTTCTATCTGATCGCAGACTCATATTTACCAATGGCCAGAACGGGACAGTTGCCCCGGGGCGGCAGAATTTAGGGGACAATATTTTTTGCCCGAAGGACGTGTGAAACATTCGCGAATTTCTTTATAAGTAAGATAAAAATATTTCCTTGTGACTGAGAAAAAAAACTTTAGAGATCGGTAGTTAAAATTTGTATCGTGTAATTCTTTCTCACAAAATATCATGATATGACTTCGAACAAGCCCAAAGGGAATAAAAGAATACTTTTACTACAATAAAGAGTGACTATGTGAAACGGCGCGCGGTGTCAAAGCAACAATAAATAGGGGAAACTAGGCTAATTTCGCAGTACGGCTAATTCCGCAGTAGGCTAGTGCATATATGATTTTACTGCGGCTTTACAATAGCGTGAACGTAAGTTTTCAGAGGCTGTCAACAGGAGGCATGTCCTCTGCAGTGCTATAGAAAAAAATCAAGGATATTGGTCGACACCTCTGTCGGCAATACAGTGAAACATCGAAAGTTGGCTGTTTTTCGTGTTTTGCTACACAATTGTGAAGAAAATGACTATTGTTGCATATAAATTGTTCCTTTTATGTTACTTTCATAATTTATTTCATAAGTATTTACTACTGCGGAATTAGCCAAGTCCTATTGGAGATTTATCCGCACTATTGCGGAATTACCCGAGTTGTTCTTTTTCAACTGTAGTGTATGTACAACTAAATATATTTGCATTTTAATAGGTCTCTTTATCTCATTTGGTAATGAAAGGTTTCGTCCATGTCTACATACCTTGATAATATTTTTCAATAAACATTTTGATAAAAATATGATAGATTTACTTCTTAATATTGCGGAATTACCCCAGTCTCCCCTACGTAGCATTCATGAAAACACTCATATATTCGTATGAAATTATGCTTAAAAATAGCGAAAATAATGGCATTAAATATTGTAAGAAAGTAATAGAAAGAGATTGACAGACTAACAGTTACCGGCCGTGCACTTAAGGTTTAATTTCGCATAACCGATCAAATAATTGAAGACCTAACATTCTAAATGTGCTAAGCGCTAATTTTTTTAAATTTAATTTTATCAAATCTAAGGGAAGAACATCCATATGAGAATATCATACTAAATTATCTTTGCCATTGTGACTCATTCGTGCGCCAAAAGACGGAGTTGTAAGTATCTCAACTTGCATTTTGCAGTATATTTTTCATCAATAACTCAGGAAGTTATTTTTGGCACTTAATACATTTAGAATGTTAGGTCCTCATTCATTTTTCAATCTGCAGTTAACAATGCTCACAGTTGAGTTATTTATGTTACGTTACGTTTGTTTGCAGTTGCATAGGTGGAGTGTTGGTAGCCTGTTAGATTGGTCAGTTGGTATGTGATTCAGTCAGCAGTTAGTTGTAAAGGATGAGTGAGCGTAGAGTTAAATTAAGTGGTGCGCAATGCAAAAAAAAGATCAAAAGAAACAACTGCATGGAACAAAAAATCATACAAATTTCAAAACTAGATGTTTTAAAGAAATCCTATTTGAAAAGTTCGGCCCAAGAACCTGGTATTTTTATATCTACTGCTTCTGACTTAAGTGATATTATATAATTGTGTATATGTATATATATAATATACAGGATGTTTCGGAGATGGTGTTACAAACTTTCAGGGATGATGGCGAAGGGCACATGTATCCATTTGAGATAAGGAACTCTGGTCCGGAAATGACCGAGTCGAAAGTTACAAGCAAAAATAGTTGTGTGGAAATGATATAATTTTATTTCTCTGTACACCTTATTTATGTGTATTTATCTGTACATCTTACAAATACTGTATTCAACTGACGTTGTTTACGTTGTCTACTTACAGTATTCCATTCAGTGCGCTGTCTGAGGGATGGGGACAGAAACTACACTAAAGCAATGCAGATAGCGTAATGTGTAACGGACATGGTCGGTCCTGATATGCACGTCTGTAGATAGCAGTGTATGTGTACAAGTTGCAGTGTCCAGTCGATCAGTCCTAGTGAAATGGAGGAGTACACGAGAGCGGAATAAGCAGACCTGACCTTCGAATACGGATGAGCCAATGGGAACAGTAGACAAGCTCACGGATTGTAATGCAAGTACCCACATAGGAGACATCCGGCCCATACCATATTTCCACGACTGTTCCATAGATTAAGATAAGGAGGGCACGTGGTGCGAAACTACAATTCCATTTCCATACAACTTTTTTGCTTATAACTTTCGACTCAGTCATTTCAGGACCATGGTTCTTTATCTCAAATTGATACATGTGCCCTTCGCCATCATCCCTGAAAGTTTGTAACACCACCTCGGGAACATCCTGTGGTGGCATTGGATTATAATTCAATGCCACCAGGTTGTCATTTGACATTTCTGGTCTCTCCTGGCAATGGCCTTTTTGCAACTCACTTCTGAGGTTGGGGCGCCTGGAAGGCGGAGTTACGCTGCCCCGATGATGATGGTGATGATGATGATGATGATGCTGATGATTCTTTTGCAGAACGAAAAGTGGCATTTGTTAGGATCAAATTTTTGCACATTTAAAGGAGGAAACTAAAATTCTTTGAATCATAATTATCATAATACACTGCTCTCTTAAACTGACTGAGCATATTGGAAATTAAATCAATGGGTTTGCCAAAACACGCTATTAAATGTTTCATATAAAACAATTTTTATCTCGGAAAGGAAGGGAAAACGAGCAAAAAATTGTATTTAACTTTTTTGTTTGAAATATCTCAAAGAATAACCCCCGAAATTAATGACACTACTTACGGTTCACCCAGTATAATAAATACAGTAAACATTACATTACAATATGCTACTAAAACATACTATGTTGTGCAGTGTTCCCCAATTGTGCAACTACAGTAATAATTATTATTCGGAAGAAAATTTGTCCATAACATTTTCATCTAGAATTCTTATAAAGTAGCCCGTGCAAGCTTCACACCTCTCAACTTCAAGATAAGCCCGGAATGTGACCTCCGCCATTGATTTATTAACAATTAGCCTTCTGCCTTCTTTTGCCGATAATGTTTACATCGCCTGTCAGACATTGTGGAACACAGTTATATCAAGTCTAATATCATATAGTCACGAAGTTTGAGGTGATTTTTTGCATTTCTCGCGATATAGCGCTCCAAGCGGTTAGCAACTAAGAGTACTAGGAACAATAGACTGTGCCGGTACTATTTCGCGTTGTCTGTGATGAGGCGATAGTAGCGACCTTAATGGCGAGCAACTAAAGTTCAACTGTCATTGAATGCATATTTCCTAAGTATTGAGCTTCGTGACTGTATGTACAGTAGTGACAAAAAAAACCGGACCGACCCTTGTAGCTGATTTCAGAGTCTTGTTCACTCCACAGCACGATAGACTGGTAACTAAGACTTTCGTGGTTCGAATCCTGCCTTGGAAGGAAACTTTTTTTGTTCCTTATTCAAATTTATTCCCAATACTTTTCGATTGCTGATAAAATTCATGTTCTGGGAATAATAAGTTAATTAAGCAGTAAAATATCGCTGCAATCGAAAAGTATTGGGAATAAATTTGAATAAGAAACAAAAAAAAGTTTCCTTCTCAGGCAGGATTCGAACCACGAAAGTCTTACTTACCAGTCTCTCGTGCTCTGGAGTGAACATGGCTCTGAAATCAGCTACAAGGGTCGGTCCGGTATTTTTTTATCATTACTGTACTAGACTGTGGTTATAGGTTGTAAACAACGAAATCGATCTACGCCTAATAACCTAAAAACTGACCCAGTAGGAACTCCTAATAACTGGAGTAACGAGTTTGTACAATGGCGTAGCCCGCTGAGTGAAAAGTCTAATATTCTACCGATATCTTTGCAATAAAATTCGCGCAATCGAATGGTATGTAGCCAGCGAAGTCTAAACTTCTGTGGCACATTTTAAATATAGTAGGCCTAAAACAGAGGATACAATATTTAAACTAATATCATTAACGCTAGGTAACAGCCTGTTGTCTTTCGTGGAGAAATGGCAGCGGCTTCGTCTGTAGAGTTGAACAACGATCGAGAAAGCAAGACTAACAGCGCCCGCAAAGCCGAAAACCCGCACGACAATGTTGTATACGTCGCGTCGCGATGCCAAGTCTGCTTGTGACTGCTTCAAGACTTCGAGAGTTGATCACTCCCGAAGTCCCGTAACGTCAAGCAGCCTTGAATCGCCACAGTTGTTTATACCAGACTGAACTTTTATATCTACTTTGGCATCTGTTATATATGTATAAACAATCAAGTAGCCTATTTGAAACATCATCTCTACCTTACAGCGTATAATAATCCGTTTTTCAATCTTTATTTAATTACTAGGCTCTTATTAAAAGGCTAGTAATTTTCTTCTCGTATGTTTGAGATCAAGTATGCGATCTCAAGTAAAAAGATATTAACGTTATGTTTCATGTTTCTTAGAAATGCAGATTTATTTGAGAATTGTTTTTTTTTTTCTATTTACATAACCATAGGTAATATCATATAATAGAACCACCAGAACATTTTGATAACTAAGCTACTGTTCTGTTTTGTCTTTTTGTCGCATTTAAACATTTCTAATGTTATTTATATCAACGATGTATGTTATTCAAAGTTACGAAATCTTTCCACGTCGACCAAATGCTATTTCGAGAATGATGAGCAAGACTCGAAGCTCACGAGAATTACGAGACGAGACTCGAAAGACAAATGCAACGAACACAGCGAGCGAGAGCGGCAGTTAGTTTTGTTCATGGCGGAAACATAGTAAAGGTGTGGGACTGCGCATGCGGTTGCGATAGCGGCGGAGGCGTGTGACGTCATCTTCAATGTAGGCAGCTCATTGCGTTGAGTACATTTTCTTTAATATACCTAACTATGGTCTGTCCAAAACAACTTCCGACCTGACAAATGGCGCCTTTAGCATGTTACCATGGCAACCATTCAAATCAACCAATCACAAGAGACGCGTAACCATGGTAACGGGACGGTGTTGCCTTGTCTATGTTTACAAGTTGCACGTGAATACCAGGGCCTAGTGGTGAATACAGTGGCCAGAATGACTGAGTTGGCTGATTAACGCGTGCTTTGTGTGAATTAAAAATATTATTTAGTTGTATTATTGTTTTAGTGTATTGATAATTATTGTGTTTAAATTATACTACACTATTATCTTCGTTGTCATTGGTGGAGTGTGTGTTTTCTAATTTCTGCTAGAGTTTTCAAATAGATGACTTGTGCAATGTCGGAAGGAAGGAAAGGCAGGCGGAGAATAAAAAATATTGGACAAGGTGTCCCGTTAAAGAGTCAAGCGCGAGAGATGGTGCGTTATGTAAGAGAGTATTTGGACAGGAGAAAAGATAATGGCGGGCCTCTTTTACCTTTGGCGAAAATCGTAATGAGAACTGTTGCTTGTGTTAAAATTAATAAGAGCACTGTTACCAATATTTGAAAAGAAAAAGACCGTGCAGATTTTTAATTATAAATATTTTTACAGATTACAATTTTTTCAACGCCTTTCTAACAATATTACATTGAAGAATACCGACACTCATAAAAGTATTATTATTATTATTATTATTATTATATTATTATAGGCTAATAAAAATAATAATGTACACAAATTTTAATGCCTAGTGTTCAACAAATTGGTTAGAAATGTATGTGTTCATGTCAGCTGTTCATTACTGCACTCTATCGGCAGCGCGCTCGCTTACACAAAAGATGGGCAACATGACAACATTGCTCCCCCTTCTCTATAAGCTGTCAAGTCGGAAGTAGTTTTGATCAAGGTATAGACATTAATTACAATACATAATGAGTCACTGTGCAGTGTACGGTTACAGTACTCATTATAGAAAAACCAAAGGCAGTAATATTAAATATTTTTAATTCCCGAAAGATAAACATCTTCGTAAAAAATGGGAGAATTGTTGCAAACGCCAAGACCCTCTACCAAAATCAGACGCTCCACATGTATTGAAATTACACAGGAATCACTTTCTAGATCATGGTTTCAACTTGAACGGTTTGAACATTTTATCAGAATCCATTCATGAACTTTTACGTGCATCCTCGTCCTCTGCTACAAAATTAACTTACGAGTTAACTCCTTTACACTTAAGTGTCTGTGGTACCCAAAGACAAAAAGCTAGTTTGGCAGCACAAATATTTTCGAACAGGGTAGCAAAGGCTTTGAAATGGTGTGGTGAAAACGAAATAAATTTTAAAGGCAATAAAATTAACTAATGATTGGTTTGATTTATTTAATACAGTTTCTAAATTCGGTACCCACCGTGGACTGCATAGATACGAAATAAACCTTCAAGATCAGAATATTATACTCTCAGAAATGAATGACTTCATGACCACAGTTAAAGTAGGAGAAGCAAACAGGAAATTACCTTACCAGGAGGGGATTCTAATAAATAATAAATCATTAACAGGGTTGTATGAGGCAATGAAGTGCAAGTAAAAAATTGAATACATCATCACAAGAAAACTGAACCAAGATCTGGTAGAAAACTTTTTTTCGGAAATTAGAAGCATGGGTAGAACAAACGATCATCCCTATGCTTTAGATTTTAAACATAGACTGAAGTGGTACATACAGCGGTGGAAATCAGTTAAAGGCACTTGAATTTTGCAGTATAACATGTACGTATTTATTCATATATCGCATTTCTGATAACTATAATGTAGTTTACTTAGGGATATCACATTGCACTAATCTTCCCACATCTCATGTGAAAACATTGGATAGAAACAAACAGAACGCTGTTGTGGGGGTGGAAATTGGTATAAATGCACTTGTGCTGCCACCTCAGACGGGCAGTAATGTAAGACTCGGTATAAACAAATCACTGCAGTTGTACTGGAGAGACGTCACCATAGCATCTTTCGCCGGTACTCGCTAAAATGCCACGTGGAAAGCCTCTATCAGATGAAGAAAAGACAAGAATTAATGATTACAAAGAGTTGAAGCTCTCCAATCGGCAAATCGCCAAGAAATTAGGACGTTCAAGATGTGTTATTGATAATTTTGTGAAATTGGGCACACAGTATGGACAAAATGGGAGGTATGGTCGGACAAGGAAGCTCTCCAAGCGTACTAAACGACTTATCCTGCGCACAGCAAAGGTAAAAATCATGTTTGCTTCTCATATAGTTACTGATTTGAAGTTACAGGTCACTGCCAGACGTGTAAGACAAATTCTAGCAGGAGACGACAATAACCTAGTCTTTAAGAAACTACTTAGTAAACCACCTCTAAAGGATAACCATAAGAAGGCCAGAATATCTTTTGCTGAAGAACACATGTGCTGGACCTCAGAGTGGGGTCAAGAGATATTTAGCAACGAGAAGAAATTTAATTTGGATGGACCAGATGGATTTCAGTATTACTGGCACAATCTCCGTACAGAGGACCAAATTCGAATGGGTAGACATTTTGGTGGAGGACGTGTGATGATCTGGGCAGCATTCTGTGCTCAAGGTACCTCAAACTTGGCAAGGGTGCACTCCAGGATGAATTCTGACACCTACACAGAGATGCTGGAATCGGAGTTGGTTCGGATGTATGAAGAATTTGGTGACAACCTGATTTTTCAGCAAGATAATGCTGCAATTCATGTCTCTGCCAAATCGGAGAAGTGGTTTCTCGAGAAAGGAATCACACTTCTGAACTGGCCACCAAGAACTACAGATTTAAATACCATAGAAAATCTATGGGGTATCCTAGCAAGGCGTGTGTATCACAACGGAAGACAGTTTGAGACTGTGGCTCAACTAAAGAATGCGATTCGGACAGAGTGGGCTTCAATTTCTGTGGACCAATTAAACAGACTTGTTAAATCAATGCCAAAGAGAATTTTTCGAGTTATTAAGAACAATGGTGGTTCAACCAAGTACTAGAACTCTGTTGCAATGTGTTTTGTTATTGTTTCTTTATTTTATTATCTACAATATAAAGATGTCTTTATATTAATTTCCATCCCTAAGACAGTGGGTTTTGACTCTTAATGTATTATTTGTAAAGCAAAATGATAAATTCAGTTTGGTATGGTTTCTTCATAAGTTTTTAGTAAATATCTGTCAAGGATAAGGCAGAAGTGTACAACAAATCAACAAAATAAACGTAATTACCACAAAACTCACACTGCCTTTATATTACTAGGTCGAAATCCATTATCCCAGTTTTATGAGAACAAAAACACCTCCTATTTGCTTTCGGAAGAAGAGGCATTAATAGTGGGTCCTAGTACAAGCCAATCAGAAATCAATGATAATCTGCAGAAAGAACTGTGTCCAACGGCAGAATTTCTTAAAGGCATTCTGAAACCGGTTAAATTTACCAACGATGGAGATCCTGAAGAAAATATAGGCCTCCCAGAAAAAATATATTAAATCTCTGCAAGACAGCGATATCCCAGGAAGGATTAAAATATATTGCAGAATATAATACCCGAATCTTGGAATTCCCACAAAATTGTCAATTTCTGCTAATCAAAAAGACTGGATTACTACAGTGTCGCGTGGAAACTTAATTCTCCCTTCTAAGGATCTACAATTGGTTGTCATGCTTGTTGACAGTACATTCTCAGATATGCACGGAGATTCCGTTTCTCATGAGAAATTTATAATAAAAAAGACTGTAAATTTGGTTAATTCTGCCATGAAAAACGACGAAGAAATCAGTTCTCCTCTTCCGATAGAATTAATTACGATATTGGTTAGAACAAGAACATTTATTACAATTAAAGAAATTAATAAAACAATAAAAATCTCTAGAATTTCAAAGAGAAATATTATAAAGAAAATGAAGAGACTGCATAAGAATAAGTATTTACTTAACAGAGAGGGATTTAGAATAGTGAAATTATATTATGTCGTGTGTGGAATAGTAAGGTAAATAATGTAGTAGACTATATTATGTCTCCAATAGCCTAAATATATAAAAATATTTGTTTACTATATAATGACAAGTTATTCCAAGAAATGCGTATACATATACGTTAATGAAGGTTCAAAAGTATTTGAATTCATGTATAAAATAATGTATGTTATAAATAACTGTATAGATCTAAGTATGTATATATTTATTGCACAGTGTATTGTAATTATTATAAAAGCATGTGTATATTACAGAAGGCAATTATTAATGACACACTGCCATATCACATTGTTTCTTGAAACTTGGTTTAATATGTAATAGATCATAATTGCATTACGTTATCATTTCAAGGTAGTCCCTATTGTACTTGAATGCATGTGTAATATAATGTGTGTGAAATATGGGCCTAATTTTGTGCTTATTTGTAGCATAATGTATTATAATTGTTATAAAAGTACATGTATATTACAGAAGGCAATTATTAACATTGCACTACCATATTACATTATTTCTTGACTCTTGATTTTGATTTATTATTCACTATTTTATAATGTTATCACTTCAAGGTACACCCTATTATAGCCTATACTGTCAATATTTACTGAATACACAAACCATGATTTTTATTTATTCATTTAAATCGATGGACGCATATCTAACCATCAACAATCTGTTATGTTGACTGTGTCATTCGAGTGCGGCCTGCAGTGAAGGTGACGTCATGCGCAGAATGAACGAAAACACGCACAGCTTGTCCCAGACCTCTACTATGTTTCCATCATGGTTTTGTTCATCTCTATTCGTCTGCTTGTGACTAGGCCATAAGTACGAGAATAGCATCAAGGTCATTCGCATGTTATATACGTACGTATTGGCTTCGTTGACGTCAGCAAAGCGTAGCAACTTAAAGTCGTAAAAACTCAATTCAATCGTGTAATAGCACATGTTCATACATTAATTCCTATATGATATAAGCCTTTCTGCACATTATTATGGTTAAAATGAGGCTAGGAAACACATTTGCGAACTCACCGATCTCATCTCCGTGTCCCATGGAAGAGAGGGCGTGTAGAAGGTCCGGAGACAGAATATCAGGGATCCCCTTGAGCCTGCCCATAGCGATGCACTGTATGTAGCCTGTGGAATGATAAACACAGCTCTCAGCCTCAGCCAGCGACCTTCTGGCCTAATCTCTCGTCTGCTGCAGGCTTTATTGAGAGAAGATAAAGCTCTGCAACTGGTGTCTATCAGAATGCTGGCACTCAAGGCTAGAGTGCACAGATGTTTACAAGGTGCACGTGTCGGAAGCTTCCACGAAAACAAATAGTTACATAATGCGAGATACTGATTAAATAAATCACTTCCCTTATTTGTAGCAAGATATTTACAATTATTTTAAAAGTTCGATTGCTATCTATATGGTTAATATATTTAGAAACCTTGTTTAAATGCCGTAAAGTGGGGTAACTTTGCACCATTTTATAGTTAAATTTATTTTCAGTCTGTATGTAGTCTATAAATGTCTAATTTTGAGATGGGCATTTATTTCATACGTTCTAGGGACATGCGGGAATGTATTTAGCCAATCATATCTTCGAAAATAAGTGTCTTTTGAAATTTATAACCTGCCAAAAATTGGTGCAAAGTTACCAATAGTTGGGGGTTACTTTGCACAGCCAGAGTTTTAAGAGGGGTGGTGCAAAGTTTGCCACTGCTGGTGTTACATTGCACTATACACGTGTTAAACAATGAAAAAATGTTGTTTTATTTAACGACGCTCGCAACTGCAGAGGTTATATCAGCGTCGCTGGATGTGCCGGAATTTTGTTCCGCAGGAGTTCTTTTACATGCCAGTAAATCTACTGACATAAGCCTGTCGCATTTAAGCACACTTAAATGCCATCGACCTAGCCCGGGATCGAACCCGCAACCTTGGGCATAGAAGGCCAGCGCTATACCAACTCGCCAACCAGGTCTACTAAACAATGAAATATACTGTGTCAGGCAGAAAAAATGGAAACAGATTCAAAAACTGCTATAAATAGTAGCACGGACAAAAGTTTTTTTTTTAAAAACTACACAAAATTTCAATATAAGTGGTCACATTCTTCTAAAATGTTGTTTCAAAAATATTTTGAATTATTTCGGATGACAAGTCGAGAAAAACAGCACGTGAATAACTGTAAAAAATATATGTATTATTTTGAGTCAAGTTCTGGAATTGAATATAAGCAAGCCCTTTCTTGATTGATACTTTCTTGGGTAGATTTCGTCCCCCAATTACATCCTCCCATTCATATTCCATAATATCCTCCTTTTCAGGTCATTTGCATTTGTATCCTTCTCAGCATTTTCCTTTGGCATATTAGGAGACTGCTACCAAGCTTGGCAGTGTGATACCATGTATAACTTTAATATGCAATAAAAAGAAAAACAAATTCCAGTGATTTAGCAGAATACAAAGTGTGAATTATAGTAAGCGTTTTTAAACTTCATGCAAGGTCCTTAAATCAAAATAATGCAATTAAAATTTTTAAAAATCTTCGTTTGTGTTATTGTGCAAAGTATCCCCAATTTAGCCTCAAATTCACCTTGATTAGAAAATTATTCTGTAACACCATTTGCTGACAAAACAGCTGCACAAACGAAACTAGAAAGTCTAAATGGATGAATAAGGAACAGATACACGTACAAACTTATCTTGAGATTGTGCACACCATCTGTGATGGAAGATAATTAATCTGAACTATATTTAAATCAAATTATGCACACATTCTGTTGTTAAGGTATAGAAATATAAACAAATTCTGTGACCACGAACAATGTAAAAATACTGTACACATATACCATCTATTGGTGGAAGTGATGAACAGACAAATTTGGTTCACGTAAACACCCGTAGACCTACAGTGGCTCACTTAAATATTCGGGCAACTGCTATTTAATCAGTTTTATGCGGTTTCACAGAAATTAAATGCAACAAAATTGTATCATAAGAAATAAAATGAAACCTCTACTTGTGATGCATCTCATAACATAATAAAAATAATTCTATATTACAATATAACATTAACTGAAATTGTTTTTTTCTTTGCTATACATTTATCACAGCCACTTTAATATTCGGGCAAAATATAAAACAAGATTGAATAAAATAAAATATAAGCTCACACTTGTGACTAAGAAATAAGCCCTAGTATTTGGGGATGTCCATTCTGTTTTATCACAGTTTCCAGGCTCTTCGGTACGAAGGCAACTAATTTTTCCGTATTTTCACAAACAATTTTGTCCCATTGTTCTCTGACTTGTGAGTCTTCTCCTGAGTTCTTTCTTTCATTTTTCCTGGCCCAGGCATCAAGTTCCTGCCACAAATTCTCAATAGGATTGAGATCAGATGACTGAGGTGGAGTAGAGATCACTTTTGGACAATTATGAAGTAGCCAAGCCCTCACATTATAAGCCTATGTTTCGGATCGTTGTCCTGGTACAAACAGAAAATATTTCTGATATTTAGTTTAGTTCCTCATTCGGTTTCCTCCAAACATATCTTCTTGCATCCGATGTAGACACGTTAGAGTTGCTTTCATCTGAAAATATTACACTCCGTCACCAATGTTCATCATTCTTTACGTGTACTTATATTTTCATTAATAAACGACTTCGTCCTTGCCACTCTTTCACTGTATCTGACTTTCCTTACCATGTCTACGCACAGTTTCAGGGTGCTCAGACTATCCTCTTTCTTGGTTAAGTTAGGCGGTTAGTTTCGATGCACTCAGTTTTGGTTCTACCTTGATTTTTCTGATGAGAAGACTTTTTTCTCTTCTGATGAGAATTTCTGGTAGACCTTTTTGAGATGTAGAATCTATTCTGTCCTCTTTTTGATAGTGTCTTATGATATCATGAACTGTACTTTTGCACATTTACAACGTCTGTGCAATTTGTCTTTCAGAGCGACCTTTTGCGTGATGAAAAATCACAAGCTGGCGTTGTTCAAATGTCGTACTTATTCCTTTGCGTCCCATTTTAATGCTCCGTGTACAGTATTACCACTGTCTTTACAGAAACTGAACACAGCAATAGAGGACAGGTGAGACTAGCCACTCCTACCCCTTCTTCTAGTAGATGCGGAATGTAAACAAAGGAAGAAATTTGCAAGGAACAGTACAATCAGCAGTTGACCGAACTTTAAAGTGGAGTATAATCATTCGATATGCATAAAATAAAAAAATGTAACACAAACATAACATGATTTAGAGTTCTAGTTCTTTAAATATAAATATAGTACCAATCTGTCAAATCATATTCTATAATTGCAGTTCATATTTTTGTTCAGGTGAAAAAACTAAAGCCTAAAAGTGGGAGAAACACAAGCTGCCGAATATTAAAGTGATTAACTGTATATAAAAAGTTTTTCATAGGTGATGCAAAGTTACCCCTGCAGGTGCAAAGTTACTCCATTTTACGGTATTATACAAGCTGCTTATGATAACAAATACAAGTAATAATTTATTGAATATGGATAGATTCGAATACAGTAAGGAAAAATATCGACAGTTGCATAGCTTTACTATATGTATAGAACTACGTGTGGGTGGTGCAAAGAATACGAGGAGATTAAATGGAGTACTAAGAGAACAAGGGGGAGGCAAGGATAACAAGGAGGGAACAAAGGGAACACAAAGAGATCAAGGGAAAGAGAAGGAGAACTAGGAGAAGATAAGGAGACCACCTTGTATTTAAACCAACGGTGACCGAAACTCGAACGGCAGTGATTACACACGAGAGACAGTCTATGAAGCAAAGGGACGGGGGAGAGGTATTTGGCATGAAAACTACAACCAGTGGTGGTTCGTGCACTAACATTGAGTTCATCATCAACCCGCTAATAAAAATCGCAAGCTTTGCTGTATCAGTAATGTCACTACTCATATCAAGAGCCAAAAAAAAAAAAAAAAAAAAAAAAAAAAAAAAAAAAAAAAAAAACTTGCTTTTTTTTTTTTTTTTTTTTTTAATATTACTCATAAACACAATCAGAAATCTCCTGAATTCTCTTCTGGATATTTAGTCGAGAAAGCGGAGTTTTTCAAAATTAAGTAACAACTTTCATTGGACAAATTATTTCAGCCACCTTGATCATTACGCTTTTAAAAAACTCTCCTCCGTTGGAAGGCTTAAGAGAACGAGCTATTTCGTTCGCCACCACATAGCTGGCTTCCTTACATTTTATTTATGTCATCTTTCTCTTCATGACGATGATTGAAGGCTAATTTCAGTTCTTGGAGTTTAATAGCTCGTTTCATTATTATTATTATTATTATTATTATTATTACTGCTGCTACTGGTAATGCTATCAGTACTATTATTATTATTATTATTATTATTATTATTATTATTATTATTACTATTATCATTATTATTATTAAATCAATAACTAGTAAATAATTGATAATAGTCATCAAAAGATTTAAAAAATTAAAATGGAGATATAGCGTAGTCTAGTAATTATTTTATACTTGAAGGGAAGATGTAAGCCTATATATTCAGGCACGTATATAAAACTTATGATGACACTTGCTGATAATAATAATAATAATAATAATAATAATAATAATAATAATAATAATAATAATAATTATTATTATTATTATTATTATTATTATATCATATTATTATATTAATATTATTATTATAATACCCACTGTATTATGCCTCTGTATTCAGCGTAATGCCATGTAATGTCGCTTCTATATGAAGAGTCCACTGCAAGAATGATGGATGTCATTTGGAATACATTTTGCAGGAGAAGCAATTGAAAGTTTGAAATGCTTAGCGCTCAAAGCTTAACTGTGATTTTCCGATCATTACTGGACAATGAGTATCAGTGTTAATGCCATAAAACTCTCTATGTACATTCTATATATCTTAAGCTATGCATTGACAGTCTTGGTTATTTTCGACAAGAAAGTGACATCCATCATTCTTGCAGTGGACTCTTCATATACTATTACTAATTGAACCGTTGAGCAAAGCAACATAGGCCTATTACAATTTCTCCGACAGAACAGCGAATAAATTCCTCTTCCCATTCTGTACGAAACCTTCTGTTTCTGCTAGAGACAGAGGGTTTATAGAGCGACATGGTACCGAAACTGCTTACCTTCAGTACGTGAGCGAGACAGAGAGCAATGTACAGGAAACTCCCCTTACCAGTATGAATGTCTTTGATTACACGATGTAATCACGATACCCAGTTTGGTGACCGCTGATTTAAACCCTCTAATTTTCTGATCAACTATAGCATTTTGTGTCCTGTTCCGTCTTCAGTCTGAGGAATGTGCACATAACAAGAGACTCTGCTCATCAACAAGAACGACACAATGCAACACAGTTACTATACTTCCCTGCCGGAATCTAACCTGGGTCCGCTGGTTCTGTACTTCTGTAGCCTATGCACCACCACTTGAGCCACGCGTACTTTTGAAGCGAGGATGAACCTGTTGTTTACAACAAGCCAGCATTATCATTCTGTTGCCTTATCTCGCATTACGTAACACCAAATCGCGTAACTGAGGGCGTAGAATAAACATGGCAGTTCCATACATTTCTTGCGATAAACTGTGTTTGTGCGCTTTTGTCAACCTATTTTCTTTCAAAGATACCTTCGAGTCAGATAATGATAAGGAGAAATAGGAAAATATTTTAAGAACGTTGAAATTGGAAGAACCTAGGCTTATATACAATTGGATGGAGACCAACTGACAATTTGAAAAAAATGAGATATTTGCACAAATCTGTTGATGGCAGGCTAATTTAAGTCGGAAAAAAACAAGAATGCGATGTCTGAATTTTGCTGCTATTTATAAGCAAAAGTTCGTTTATTGCATAAAATTGCATTAATAAAATAAAATTAAACTGTCCTTGTAAATTTTATGCTATATTATAGACTAAGACCACACCGTACACGAGCCTGACTCTTACGGTAGTGGCTAGAAACATTTTTGTTTTATAAATTTAATTTGTATTCACTAGCTAGCTAGTTAAATAAATAAAAATAAAATTTATTTATTTTGCTTTGAAATATTAATTCAACTGCTGGTCTCTTATTAACAATCGGTTAGCTTTTTTTTTTTGGTATTATTTGAGCCGTTCAGAGCAGAAGTGGTGTAAGTCAAAAATGGATGATGAGGGTTAAAGTAAACATTCTGTAAAATACACCGCAAAGTAGCAATTAATATTCAGTTTATTTAAACTATTAGTAGTCAGTGGATAGCAAGAAGGACATATTAATTGCTACTTTGCGCTGTATTTTACAGAATTTTTACTTTAAACCTCATTACCCAAGTTTGACTTACACCACTTTTGCTCTGAAGGGCTCATTTTTGCTATTATTTGTAATAGTATGAATGTTATAATACTTCTTGAATTAAATGTTTTATAAGAAACAGATTTATTTCAATGACTAATATCTCGAAACAGGTTTTTGGCGCTTGGCCTATTATTGCGTAACTCCGTCCAATTCTGACAAACTTACACTAGCGTTCAAGTACCAATAATCCCTCATTTTCAAGCTACGTCATTGTTCTTTTTTCTTTCTTTCACAGTAAGGCACTACATTAAGAAAAGAAGCAATTATTTTGCATCCCTACTCATATTATATTAAACATACAGTACACACGTCCATAATTTGATTACATTATTAGTTCTAAAGATAGAGCATTACGGCAAACAAGAATAAACTTAAGAATCTGGAATTTGTAATGCCTCCTTAAGCCTCACGGCTACCACGAGCTACCCCGGCTACGTGGTGTCAGCAAGTATACAAGGTGTTAAAAAAAAGTATCCAATATTTTAGAAGGTGATAGTATGCATCAAAACATGAAAATAATGTCTAATAAACATGGTCTTACAACACATACTTTCTGAGATCTAAACACTTGTTCATACGAGGTGCTCAATGTGACATCCAATTATGGCAATGCATTTCTCTGCCCTAAATTACAGCAGATTACCAGATAATCATACCGTAGTTGACACCCCCGGCATTGAAAACTGATACGTCGCAAGGAACACTGAAAACAAAAATTTGGTTGCGGACATGAGCGGGGTTCAGCAGAGATGGTGTTGTGAATTTTCGTAATCACCATGTTTGAGATGATGAAAATTCCCATGCAGTTGAAGAAATAAGGCATCAGCACCGATTCTCAATCAACGTATGGGCAGGCGAGCCTGGTGATAGATTAATGGCCATACGTGCTACCACAGAGATTAACTGGACTTTCTTATTAACGTACTGCCCACTTTGCTGAGTATGTACCATGTCAGCAAAGACTACAGATGTGATTCATGCATGATGGCACACCAGCACATTTTTTCCGTAATGAGCGTGAACATCTGACGCTGACATTTCAGGACCGCTGGATTGATTTGGGAAGCCCCACACCTTGGCCTACTCATTTCCCAGGATTTCGGTTATCAAGAACAACCAGGTCAATTTCAAAGAGTGCGTGAGTCCTTACGCCGAAGGGCAGAGGAATGAGGAATGCATTGCCATCAATGGACGTCACATTGAGCACCTCCTATGAACAAGTGTTCAGATCTCAGAAAGTATGTGTTGTAAGACCATATTTAATGCATTATTTTCTTGTTTTGATGCATACTAGCACCTCCTAAAATACTGAATACTTTTTAATACCCTGTAGATTCCGCTAGATGGCAGTAGTGTGTTATGAGCTGTTCTCTTATTACCAGTTGTGCCAACTATACAATCTTCATTGAATGTTATGGACGATTATCAGTCAAGAAGACTGTGTTGTTTCAGTTTCATTTTTATTAAAATAATTGCATTCCACTTCAATTATTAATATATGTATATTAAACAATCTCTGATAGCGACTGTCTATAATCTCACACAGCAGAAGCTATAACATAAGATAAACAAGATAAATGATAAAAAAAAAAGTTTTAAGGATGATGACATAACATTTTAATAGGTGCAATTATTGAAAGTACAATGTTGGCAAACAAAGAAACAAATGCTAGGGAGGTGATAAAAATTGCAGGATAAGCACCAATGATTGCTTGGAAAACGTCTTTCCGTATCGTTTTATTGGTCAAAAGCAGAATGACGTAGTAAAAGTGTAATAGTTAATATAAATCGGTGTTCCCAAAAACGTATGCTCGCTTTGTACACCACCTTAAACTGCACTGTTGTCTGGTTGCACAGCTACTTGTTGCTGATTGGTTATATTTAGAACTTGAGTGATAATGGCAGAGGGTGAGCGGAATGACGGATGGAATTTTACAACTTTCCATCCCTGCATGACATGATATTTGCGATTTCGGAGAAAAATAAGAGCGGAGTGCACTGCAGCATCCCGCTCCCGCGTCATAGCGTTCCAGTGAAGTGGATGCTCTTGACATGCGATGTCGCATAGTTGACAGCGGCAGCCTTCCCGGTATAGCACGAGACAGGGAAACAGGGAACTTATCGCGCGACACATCCACTTTAAGAGAATGCCACACGCTGGTGCACCAAACTCCGTTATTTGTTTACTTTCCTTACAGTATTTATCTGTTTACTATCATCCATATACCAACTTACTCTATATATCATGTTCATTATTTTCACTGTGCTCATATGCATTATTTATTTATGTTGTGTTTATTTCTATTTATTAAAATCTGTTTACATTTTGATGTATAACATCTATATCCCATCTATACGAATAGACAAAAATTAAAAGATTTTGCAGAACGGAAATTATATTTCGGTTGCCATAGAAAACTCAAGTTATATCCGATAAACTCAATAATGTAAACATATGAACGAGTCCATTCCTATACACAAGGGGAGTCAGCATATGTACATAATCTACTTGGAAGAGTTTATCAATAGGGGAGTTGCAATATTTTTTAGAAATACTATTATTTATTTATTTATTTAAACTACATCACCAACAGAAGCAAGCTTCCAATTATAGGTGGCTTATATTGATACATATACAAAATACATAATAAGAAAGAACAAAACAAACAACACAAACGAAAGATAGATAGATACATAATAGATGCTAGTTAATATAGTGCCAAATGTCAATATAATGATGCAAAATTATTTAAAAACTGGAGTAATAAACATTATAATAAACTTATTCATAATTTAAATAGTCTGTCTAAGGAAATACAATTCTTTTTAATATTGTATGAAATTTTTAACTGTTAAACCGACTTATAATTGAGAATCACAGTTTAAAAACAGAGAGTTGTATTACACATAACAAACAATGGAGAGTTCTTGAAGAAAACAGTTCTAGGAATTGGAATATAAAAAGGTTGCCTATGACGTAATTTTGTTCGTTTTACATTGAACTGAAAGAATTTAAGAAAATCACAGTTATTCAATATACCGTTAACAGTCTTATAGAGTAAAGTTTGGCTACTTATTAATCGTATAGATTTTAAAGTTTCATAATTTAATTTAAAAAGTAACTGATTACGTGAAATTTGCTTTTCATAAGACGACACGTGATGTTTTTTAAAATAAAAATAACGTAAAAATCTTTTCTGTATCCTTTCTATTTGCATCTGATGGGACTGGAACTGAGGTGACCATATTATAGACGCATACTCTAGCTTACTCCTACCTAGAGTTTTATATAGAGTATCAATAGTATTTATGCTTTGATAGGGAGGAAATAGGCGGTTGCATAATACATGCATAACTGTAGATAGTTAATAGTCTACAACAGGCATGTAAAAACCCTGCACATTGTGCAACTGTCTCTGTGCAATGTGCACTCTCTATTCCCCTACCTGGAGGGAGTGAATCGCCTTGGAGGGGAACGCGACAGGGCTATACAATACCTGCAGCAGCTTTTGTCTCAGTAACACAGTTTCAGTACGAGTGCCGATTTGGCCAAATCGATAAATAAAGTGAGGAGTTCACAGATAACGGAGAAGAGAAATTACGAATCATATAATATAATTGTTATAATGTTTTCCTCAGCCAACAATAATAATTATGTTAAAATGAAAGGCTTTCATCAGCCTATGTCGAGGTAATAGTGTTGTGAGGTGACAATTTAAATCAGATTAGTAAAGTTCTCAAAATATGATATTGCCAGCGCTTATTTCTTAATCAGTACTCTCAAGGCAAAACATACTTGACAATGACGTTGTTTTGGAGTCTGTACTAACACTGCCATCAACGGTTAGACGACTTACGACTTTCATTTCATAAACTGGTAATTGATGAGAATATAGTGAGGAATATATGTGAGGCTCTTGAGGTTGTAAGGAGAGAAGAAATCAACTATTTGCAAGGTGGAAAAAATTCTGGAAAAATATATAATGGCAAATTTTCCATCTCACGTCACAGTATTAATTCAATATACTTATATTAATAAATCTTTAAATCTGACATAAAGAGAATATCGTCACTTCACAGCTTGTGAATTACACTTTTAATTTCTTTCAGTAACGCTCCCAACTTTTCGATACTTGCTCTCAACGTTTTCAAATAAACTATATGTGAATTTAAATTCTAAGCTTAATTTATATCTATTGATATTAATATTAATAGTATATTGACATACAGGAAAGAAATGATTTCAGTGTAAAAACTTCACAGTGTCCTATTGCATGTAATTAATTGGGAGTATAATATTTTCTTCAACATTTGTGCACCAATGTTCACAGTAAATAATAATGCTTGACGAACAATGAAAGAGTAGGGTCTATTACTTTAAAATAATTAGTACCTACTACGTAAAATGAAATACTTGTTCGTTTCTTGTTGTTTCGAAATTACTGCAATTTTTTTTCTTCAAATACTGTATAAAAATCATATTAATAAATTATGCTTTACAAACCACTACTTTGTGAAGTATAACTCAGTAAGCCTAAAGTTTCTTGTATTACAATTGAGGCACTCAGAAGCAAAGTAATATAAGTGACATTTTTTTAAAAAGTGAGATAAGTATATATTGTCAATCTTTAACGTCACTTCTGTTCAGAGAAAAAGTAATATAAGTGCAGTTCCAGTCATTACTGCTCCATGTTGGCCTTACACTTGCATTACAGTGCATACAGAGTTTTCACTGCGAGGCAAACTAATACAAGTGCGTTGTTTACATATTGTTGTTGCGTTTCTTCTGTGTATGACTAATTCATTTGCCATAATGGAGAGAGGTAATAGATTACATATTCTAAACATCTTCGTGGAAAGGCTGCACACATTGAGCTGGACCAACGATACAGTGATCCAATAAGGATAACTTTTGCTAAGTGGAGCAACTTGCAATAGCTAATGAAAATCATCCCATTCATACACCACTCTTTCTTTGATGACCTGAAGCATTAGGATGGGTCTATAATAAGGACTGCAGAACGTGGAAAAGTGCGTGGAAGAGGAAGTTGAAGGAATATTCGCTGTAGGAGCACTACAGATGCACTTCATGACAGAAACATAGATGTTTCAGCAGAGAGAGATGTGACTTCATTAGATGAGGCTAGTGACGTAATGAACAGCTACTAAGCCTGAATTTCATTTAAAATTTGAAATTTTCTTAGCCCTCTTCTTTCGGAGTACCATAAACCACATCAACTGTTGCCCTAGAAATTGAATATAATATTCAACCAATCAGACATTATGTATTAAAAAGGATCTAAAAATATATTTAACATTTCAAGCCTCATCCAGATCTCAGATGTTCCTCAAACTGTCAGATAATATCCTATGTAATTTCTAAAAAATAAACAAAGGAAGAAATACCAATCTGTAACACAGACACACTCATTGCTAAAACTCCAGTTGTAAATGAAATCCTTCCATGAAAATGGATAATTCCAGAACATTGCCTACAAATTCCAGGAAATCATTTCAAAAAATGACCCTCCATACATTCTTAAGTTAGATGCCATGGAACTACTCTGCAGCACATATAAGGATTACCTTCAAATTTATACAGATGAATCTCTAAACCCTGATGATGGAACATCAGGAGCAGGGTATTATATTCCAAAATATCAAGAAAATTACTTCATACCATGTTCAGCCTCCTCCAGTCTTGACACTGAATTGCTAGCTATTGATGCTGCTCTTTAGTGTGTTACTCAAATTTCTGAAAGATCTATTTGAATACTTACCGACTCCAAGGGGGCTACATTTAATATAATCAAATATGTACCACACCTATATGCACATGGAATTATTACAATTCAGAAACAACTAAGTGAACTAAAAAAACTCCAAAAGAAACTAAAATTGCAATGGATACCTAGTCATTGTGGTCTACCTGGAAACGAGAAAGTCGATAACGTTGCGAAACAGGCAACATATTTGCAACCAAGACCTCTTCAAGTGATATCTCTATCCAATGCCTTTACTTCAGTAAAGTTTCATTTTATGAAGTTATGGATCAACATTAGGCTCTCTTCTGACAAAGGGAAAATTTTACAGTCCGTTAAAAAGAAACCGAATGACCTGGAAATGTACAAAAACTTGCCCAGACATGTTCAAACATTTTTAACAAGAGCCAGAACAGATCACATGTCACTCAATTGTACCTACACCGATTTCACCTTTCTGATAACCCTACTTGTCTATGGTGTAATAATCATGATGAAGATCTAGAACACATTCTTCTATACTGTCCATCCATAAACCACAAAAGAAGTAAATTAAAATCATCAGTACCAGCTGGAGAAGACACATCTCTGTAGTATATATTGACTACACCCCAACTCTGGCTACTAGCAACAGGCGTCTATAATGAACATCGATCAAAATACCCTAATTTACTATGAAAAAGAAGAACTGAAAATACTACAGTGGACTATAGTTGACTTTATGTTGTCAGCAAGCAACTGGATAAATTAAGAAGATTGATTGATTGATTGATTCTTTCGGTTATACAGACACATTTTTTGTTATAATATGATAATAAGAAAGCTCAAGTGCTGTTAAGACAGATGTTTCAATGTTGTAAGCAATGTCCTTATTCTTCTTTTAAATAATATAAGAATACTGAAAACCCTTGCACTTATATTACTTTTCCACAAAAATATTTTCGTGGCAAAATAATACAAGTGACTTTAGGAGCCTATGTTACTTAAACTGTTTTAGAATAGATCATTTCTATTTAGAAGTTAAAAAATATAGGTACCAACATATACAACTGTAAATTTACAGCAACATAGTCCTGTAACAGATTTTTTAATTTCCGTTTCAACTTCAAAGTCACTTATCTCAAAACTTACTAAATGTCACTTGTATCACTTTGCTTCTGAGTGCCTCAATTGTCAAATATAGACAATGATAATAACTGTGTTTTTTTCGTTCTGCTATATATAATGTTGTTTATAATGTCCAAATGTCTATTTAATCCAACACTAGAAGCGCAGAATAGATTATTGTACACCCCTCCAGCTAAGAACGGGTAAGAGCAACGCTTGATTGATGCAACCTGCACAGACCGGCGATCCACGCACGTAACTGCACATTTAGAGTCTGATTTCTGACATGCCTGGTCTACAAGATTGACATTACATGCAAGTAGATAAATAACAATAACACCCTTTACAGGATATTTTCATATGCTTATATAGCTTACCCCATTTAATTGTCTTTTACTCAACAGCGGCAATGAACCTCCGGGTTCCTTAAAGCAAGTAAATAAGTAAGTACCCTTATCACAGTACGTTAAAACAAGACCATGTGGTTGGCATAACTCAAGTCCGCAGCTTGAGATAACATAGGACACACATAGGACAGATCAATTGCCACTTTCGTTCAGAGAATTGAACTCCGAGCCTAAGTTATAGAAGGACGCCACAGTATCAAATAAAATATAAATGAATAATGGTGACAAATGCATCGTTTGAGTGGACGGGGCATCCACGGAAATACCCAGCCGCGCGCAGTGCAATTGCTGGATGCGGTTGTTTATCTGGAGCAATGTAAGCCATGATTGACGTCTGCAATATTATGATTTCCGCGGAAAGAGACCGAGGGTACTTAACCGCCGCGAGAACTTTACTCTCCTCGGCCACCTTTCACGCACGCCGTTATATTCCGTGGTCTGTACCGAGAACGCACCGATAGAATTTCCCCGCTCCAATTGTCCTATATTTAGACATCGTGCAATTACAGATTCGCTTTAAATCTACAGACGTCTTTGTTAGTCATGATTAGAGCTTCACGCATCAACACATAATAAAGATTAGTGCCCTTTGTTGTGACCTTAATTGACATTATATGTTAAATTTAGACTTCAGTCCACATTTAGCTCCACAATGCAATTGCGTTTCATAAGAATTTCGCTTAAATTAAGAGACGTGTTTGTCTCGTTAAAGCGAATCAGATAAACTCGTGTGTAGGAATGACAAGCCATCTGTTTCATTTTGTAACTTTCTTTGTTTTGAAATATTCTTTATAGACAAACTGGAACAGATTCGTTATTCTGGATTAAAATATATTTAAACAAATAGCGTGCGATGTAGGAAAATGGGAGAATTTCTTCCCTCTGCCCATACTGAACAACTAGGCAACTATGGGAATGATAATTCCTTATTCGTATAGTGAAATTTGTAAACATCAACTCTTTGAAACAATTATTTATCATTATCATTAGACTTCGTTGAATTGCCACACGCAGCATGCAATCAGGTTGCCGATGTACGGTAATATAGAAGAGGTGAGCGACCGCCCGGTCTCGTAGTATAAGCAGTTCATGTTACGAGTTGTGACCGGTCCAAATAGATAGAGCAGCTACAGCTAATGTATACCTATGTAATCACTTGTTTTTGCATTACTGTGGTTGGAATAGTCAAAGCTTAACATATGTTCAGTGCAGAAAATAATTCAATCAAACATACTACAATGAGAGTGTTGCCGTTCCAAACAATTGCCCCTGGAATACCCTTACTCCCGCAGTCAGTCTTGACCCTTTGGAAAACGTGGTTGGATGCTGTTAATTATTATGCAGAATATTACGACAAAATAATGGAGGTAATTGATGCATTGGATAGCACAGACAGTTCCGCTGTTGCAGCTGTAAAATCATTGCCTTCTGAACAGCTATTGGAAGATATTCTGTTCATTGATTCTAATTTTAAAATCGTGTCCAAAAGCATCACCCTGTTAGAATCGTCTAAACTACAACTCTCAGCAGCCCTTAATATAGTGTATAACGTATCACAAACCGTTATCCAAAATAACAATTCGCTAATTTCAGAAAAAGTGAAATGTAAGTTGGGAAACATTATTGCTCAAAATTCTCCTATTCACAACTTCGTATTATAAATGATGTGCTATCAGGTCACGACAAGACGTCTGAAGTTGGTGTACTAAAAAGTAGTGACTTTCCGTTCTTCAAATATGCACCTACCACATCGTATGATGTTGAACGTACATTTTCCCAATATAAAAACTGTTTGAGTGACCATCGGAGGAGGTTCACTTTGCAGTCGCTCAAAATGTACGTAACTCTTCACTGCAATGCACATATTCAAGAATGATGTATCTTACATTAAATTTTAAGAGTTAATATATCTCACCATAAAATAATTGTGTACTTACGTGTTTAGACATTTCCTACTTCAATGATCATTCATAATATTTCTTGAATGCAGGGTACAGGTTTTATTGTAACCGCAGTATACTGCTCAGTGTTTACATTAGAGGCATACTCCAGCCATTGCACGTCCCTTTCTCATACAGTCTATACTGCGTGCATAGTAAACCTTACGATTCTCGTGGCAATTCCACGAAGTCTAATTATCATTATCATTATTTAATCAACTGTCCGAAGACAGGCCTAACCTCACAAGTGTTACCAATAAGGGACCACCTATGAGGCAACTAAGCCGGGAGATAATGGAGTGTGGCCATTTCCTTTCTCCATTATTATTATTATTATTATTATTATTATTATTATTATTATTATTACTATTATTAATATGGGAAATGCCTGTTATTATTCCGTTGAAAAGATTTTGTCATCCAGTCTGCTGTCAAAAAATCTGAAAGTTAGAATTTATAAAACAGTTATATTACCGGTTCTTCTGTATTGTTGTGAAACTTGGACTCTCACTTTGAGAGAGAAACAGAGATTAAGGATGCTTGAGAATAAGGTGCTTAGGAAAATATTTGGGGCTAAGAGGGATGAAGTTACAGGAGAATGGAGAAAGTTACACAACACAGAACTGCACGCATTGTGTTCTTCACCTGACTTAATTAGGAACATTAAATCAAGACGTTTGAGATGGGCAGGGCATAGCATTTAATTTGTAAATATGGTTTTAATATGTTTATTTTAAGATTGTTTATGTATAGTCTATATTTAAGATTATTCCAATCACTGTAAAATTAATGCACCATATGATATTGTTTGAATATATGCCTGAAGATGCCAAATAAGCGCAAAAATTATCAAAAAATCTTTTAACGTCAATGAATTATTTATATTTATAAATATTTGTTGTTGATGTTTTTAAATATTGATAAGTCATTTAGACTGAGCAAATAAAATAAATATCCATATTATATTATATTGTATATTGACTTATCTGAATATTGTTACAGTGCTTTCTAAGATAAAACAGTATGTTAATTAAAATGACGTAATACAGTCAATATGGCTGAATTCAGGTATTCTATTCTATGCGTATAGAATCAGCAGTACTATAAGGAGATTATTTCAAGAGAGATTCCCTGATGTGAAAGGTCCAAATCGAAGTTCGATTCAAAGTGTATTAGTGTTTATTTTTAAGCGTTTATTAGTAATAACTAAGGAAGAGGGATTTGTGCGGTTTGTCGTCAGGTTGCGTGTGCATAGACGTTATACAGCTGTGTGCTCAGTGCCTCTGTTGGCTTTCGACGTAAACAAACCACGCGAAGAGTACAGTCTAAAAATGACAAATGCAACACTCCGTTAAGGCATAGCAGATGACAATATACAAATATGAGGAATATGTTGAAACATTAGTATAGTTAGAAGAAGAAACTTGCCTTTATGATTCATCCATAGCTTCAGAGCCATCGCAAGCCGAATTCCACTGCACTACTAACATTCTTAAATTATCGAATGTCGAACGTCGTCGTCGATCACTCACACAGTTTTTGAACTGCGAAAAGCTTCTTTCAATGTCACAGGACGTTAACGGTGCATATGTCAAGTATACTATCCTATCGTCTGATGTTTTGCATTATTCAGCATGTTACAAATTGTTAAGTACCTCTTATTTTTCTGTTATTTATTCTATATTCTCTGTGTGCAAGGTCCTGGAGGTCCTTCCTTGATTTTTTCTGACACCTCTTTTTTTATTGCTGTGCAATCAGATACATAGTCTTTACGGAGCGTTGTCTGATTCGGAACGCGCTGCTTGGTATATTTTTCCAAAAATCATCGAACGGAATGTGTGCTTTAATCATCATCGCACATATATCCTTAGCAAATTTTGATTTTGCGTTTGATACTGATTTTGATGTTGAGGGAATCACCACCTTTAAAGCGCGTGAAATATTGTCTTTATATTTTCTGCTGTTACAACGTATTTCTACGTAATACTTCCTACATAATATTGTAATTTCATACTCACATGCTATACATACAATTGTTTGGTTGGTTTCCGTCATTGTAGGCAACTACTGCTCACTACGTCCGTTCACCAGTGCAGTGCATTGGACTATGAAGGCCTGTGTTCGTTCCGTGTTGTTATGAAAAGACGGCAGGTAGGCAAATGGATAGAGTGTAGTTGCATTTCTTTTGGTTGCACTGGTCGTAGTTGTTCACCTGTCTGTCCACCTATGCTCCCTTTCGAGTCAACGTGTTTTTCGTGCCGCGCCCAAACCCCTCATCTTTAGTAATAACTTACGCGACGAACTGTATGGATTTATTGCGGACATCCGTGCCTTTCACACAACGTTTAAACTGTGCAATTTCATAGTTACATGCACCAACAATAGGATCTTTCTTTCATATAGGTTAAATTTAGTTTTCATTCATCCTCTATGGCCAAAATCGTGACTGGGAGCCTAAACGCAAGAGGAAAATCTGACTTTGAGAATAGTACTGACGTAAAGGTGAACTTTAGATATCCTCACCATCATCTTACAAAGAACTGTACGCCTACTCCTATAGTGACACCCCTACAGGGTTATACAAAGCATTTCACTTTCCTTATTTTTAAGGAAAATGAGCGACTTCGCAAAACTGTAGGAAGAGTCGGGGTTTCAATTCCAGATGGTACAGACTCGCACAGTATAGACTTTCCTTCAATAACTGTTTGCATTAAAATACTCACGCTACGGAAATATTGTTCCTCAATTAGATTTTCTAACGTCTAACCACCACCACCGAAGTCCCACGCTGTAGAGCGTCATGGTCTAAGACAGTAGTGTCAGAGTTGTAAGCTCCGAAACCGGTTGTGGTGCTAGAGACGTCCAGTCGGAGTGTGAACTTGCTTATGTCTGTGGAAGCACCGGAGCTCGCAACGATTTATAGTGGAGCACTCCGCTCCGTTTAGGCTGAGTCTGACAACGCTGGTCTAAGACGTCATGCCATGGACTAGAGATATGGAATGAGTATTGGCTCGAGTCCTCATGAGCAGGCTTCGGTCCTGGGCACAGAAACGCATGAAGTTCAGAATGCACAGACGATAGTGTTGTGTTGGTCGAGTGGAGTGGGAGATGGAGCGCACCGTTACTTCGTGTCTCAAAATGTAAACAGTCCGTCATAGTACGGCAGAAAATATATTTCACCCTGTACAGATGCAGTATATACAGTACATTCCTAGTGTAGACAATAAATGTCTCCCATTAAAGTATTAACGTGAGTTGTAACCTTCAATCAGGCGTCCCTACGCCGAAGCCTGTTACACGTACCGCAGCCAAGCAGCAATACACACAACGGTAATGCACATTACGGACCCACCTGTACTGTTGCAGTCGGGTAACTGCACACGGGCCATGACGTCATTTATACTCCGTGTACTCTAAACCTCATACTGGTTACTCTGTGTCCCTAGGCCGAGGCCTGCTCATGAGGAAGAAATTTTCATATGAAATTTCTGCTAGTGTAATGTAGGCCTATGAGACCGATGCCCACCCAGATCATAAAGAATGCAGGGCTCGTCGATCGCTTATCTCTTGCCCTAGTTGCCTCATAAGTGATGCCTTCTTGGTATCACTTGCGAGGTTCAGATCTGTCTTCGGATAGTTGACTAAACAACAACAACAATTATTATTATTATTACTATCATCGTATTAATGTGTTTAGTCTGTAATTAAGTAGCAGTCAAAATTATATGTTAGTGCTGATGATAATAAGGAAACAGTACAATTGAAGACATTATTACAAAAACAACCCTTGTCAAAATTGCTATTTTTCAGGAGAACAATACAAATAAATAGAACAACACATGTCAGCCGTTTCCGTACAACTGGTGTTTATCCTTGTGGCTTTTGCACCTGACATGAGTAGTTTTTGAAGTCTATAAACATTTGAAATAGTAGCAAATGTGTCCTTAACTCAATTTCATTAAAAGTGACTAGGACTGTTTTTGTAATAAAGTCTTACGAAATTATGACATATCACAACTAAAAATTTCACGAATATATTTTCTTCTTTATACCAGATCTATACCACTTGAAGTCCTTAAGTTCTCTTGATCATAACATATTACGAAACGAAAATATAAAAATTGGAAATTTATCCTTTGAAAAGGTGGAAAAACTCTTGGAACAACAGTAATAAATGTGAATGACACTCGGGAGGAAATTAAACGCAGAATAAGTATGGAAAATGCTGTTATTATTCGGTTGAGAAGCTTTTTTCATCCAGTCTACTCTCGAAAAAGCTGAAGGTTAGAATTTATAAAACAGTTATATTACCGGTTGTTTTGTATGGTTGTGAAACTTGGACTCTCACTTTGATAGAGGAACAGACGTTACGGGTATTTGAGAATAAGGTGCTTAGGAAAATATTTGGACCTAACAGGGATGAAGTTACAGGAGAATGGAGAAAATTACACAACGCAGAAATGCATGCATTGTATTTCACCTGACATAATTAGGAACATTATATCCAGACGTTTGAGATGGGCAGGGCATACGTTTGGGCAAATCAAGAAATTCATATAGAGTGTTAGTTGGGAGACCGGAGGAAAAAAGACCTTTGGAGAGGCCGGGACGTAGATAGATGAATAATATTAAAATGCATTTGAGGGAGGTGGGATATGATGGCAGAGACTGGATTAATCTTGTTCAAGATAGGGACCGATGGCGGGCTTATGTGAGGGTGGCAATGAACCTTCGGGTTCTCTAAAAGCCATAAGTAATAAGTAAGGCGTATTACTTACCCATGCATCTATCACATGATCGGGTATTAAAAGGATTGCTGTTGGCCGATTAAAAATTATAACATGCGTAGGATAGAGAGAAGGTCACATTCGACTGACGAAATTGTTTTAAGAAGAATTCAGGATTAAATTCTGTACGTGACTACCAAAAACCAAGGCATGTCTGTCAGAATGTGGAGGAAGGAAGTTTGTAGACCGCGTACCAAGCGTCCAATTCCTCCTCTCTATTTTCCTGGACATTAAGGAAAGACAACATCAGGAAATTACTATAGCCTATTCATTAAACAACTACTGATATTCGCGAAATTTTTGCATATTCATTTTGAGTGTCGTAACTGCTCAACTTCAGGACTTATTAATCATCACTCAATTTTAGTCTCTTAGCCGGACTGGCAGATTCTGTTTTTACAATGACTATTACACTTTTACTACGACATACTACTTTTGACCAATAAAACGGTACAATAGGACGTGTTTTAACCAATCATGGCTGCTTATCGCTACAATTTTATCACTTCCCTAGCATGTTTGTTTTTATCACTTCCCTAGCATCTGTTTCCCTTTTTGCAACATTTCAAAATGCAAATTTTTTACGGTACTACAAAACAAGCTTTGCGATCGTTATTTGTTTCTCGCATAGGTAGTCAACTGAAAATGGCGACTCCGTCAATACGTTTTGGTGAAGCTAACATTAGTGAAATAGAATTTCAGTAAGTCAATTAATACCTATTTTATTGTATTAGAGTGCTTTATTTCTTAGAACCTTATATACTTTCTTCTCTTTTTATCACCTTCCTACCATTTATTTCTTTGTTTACCAACATTTGAAACTAAAAATTATTTACGGACCAATGGCGGGCTTATGTGAGAGCGGCAATGAACCTCCGGATTCCTTAAAAGCCAGCAAGTAAGTAAGTACTATAAAACATGCTTTGCGATCGTCATTTGTTTACCGCATAGACAGTCAACTGAAAGTGGCGGCTCCGTTCAAACGTTTTGATGAAGCTAAACATCAGTGAAATAGAATTTAGTAAGTCAGTTAATATTTTATTGTATTAGAGTACTTTATTTATTCTAATCTTTAAGTACCTTCTTCTAATGTTGTAATGGTGAGTTAAATTCCACTCGAGTTTTGATTTTCTCTAGATAAATCAAAACGTCTAGTGAGATTACTGTTTATAAAAAAAAAGTCCGATTTGTATCCAGTTTCATAACTACGGTAATTTGTGTATGTAACATAGGTAAAGTTTTTAAAGTGGTTTATTACACGATATGTTATCAACTGCTAAGGTTATCTAGCGTCTGAATGAAATGAAGGTGATAATGCCAGAGAAATGAGTCCAGTGTCCAAAACACAAAGTTACCCAGCATTTACTCTTAATGGATTGAGGGAAAATTTAAATTATGGTTTATTTAACGACGTTCTCAACTGCCGAGGTTATATCAGCGCCGCCAGTGTCCCGGAATTTTGTCCCGCAGGAGTTCTTTTACATAGTAAACCCACTGACATGAGCCTGTCACATTTAAGCACACTTAAGTGCCATAGACCTGCGCTGGGATCGAACCCGCAACCTCGAGCACAGAAGGCCAGCGCTGTACCAACTACGCTACTCAGGTCGACTGATTGAGGAAAAACCTCGGAGGAACCTCAAATATGTAACTTGTTCCAATCACGATTAGAACCTCGGCCTGCTCGTTCCACGGTCGGGCATGCTAACTGTTACTCCAGAGCGGTGGACAACATAAGTAAAAACGTAGGTCATTGGTAAACTTTTATGCGTATTTCTCAGGTTGGAAAGGAACACCGTTTTCAGTAAAGATTTGTCGAATAATTTTTTCATATTCTTTAAGGATCGTCTCTTTTGCCAGAATATAAAACTTTCACTGCAGGGCTTTTATATCTGCTCTAAACCTACAGGCACAAATTCACAACGTTGAATACATACAATGACACCTTCAACAACGTTATATTTATTTTTTGCAATACTTATCAAGAAATGTGGAGAGTTGAATACCCTAGTCTGCCAACCAGCATAATCTGCAGCGTAAGGTAACTTGGGACAACGACCTACATATAGCTACCTATATGTGATATGAAACTAATGCTTCTATACTTGAGTAATCAAGAGGAATGCTGTTACAGTCTATTTTGAATAAACTATCATTGCAATTCTGATAAACAGGTGTGTACTTCATTCTTATGTTGTTGCAGTTAAAAAGTATCGTATTACATGCGCATACATTTTATCGAAAGAACTGAGTTGTAGGCCTAAAGACTGACAGACAGTATTTTTTTTTTTCGTTATAAGAAATGCTTAAATAGTGTAAATACGTAAAAATCTAGAAACAGAATTTTCTACGACAAATAATTTCTTTATATTGCCCGTTCAAAAGACAATCAGTTGAATATGTATAAATTACATATTTACAGTGGCAAACTAACGAACACAGATTATTATATTGCATGTAGTAATTACCCAGTGTTGCCAGAAAGTTTAAGGACACCTTATAATAATTATAATTATTCTTATAAAATGTTGTTCTGGCCTTAAATTATTTATTAGGGAAACTGGCAATGGTTTCACCTGTTGATTAACAATAGGAAAGATAATGTTTAGTGAAATTTCGGTATTTTTTTAATTGGTTATTTAACGACGCTGTATCAACTACGTGGTTATTAAGCGTCGATGAGATTGGTAATAGCAAGATGGTATTTGGCGAGGTGAGACCGACGATTCATCATAGATTACCTGGTATTCACCTTACGGTTGGGGAAGACCTCGGAAAAAACCCAACCTAGTAATCAACCCAAGCGGGGATCGAACCCGCGCCCAAGCGCAACTTCAGAACGGCAGGAAAGCGCCTTAACCGACTGAGCCACGCCGGTGGCTAATGTCGGTATTAATGTGATGTATGTTAGTCCTTATAGAGAATTTATAAGCTTTTCAGACAAAATAAAAAATCTTACATTTTCGGTATTAAAGTTGAAAATTAATGATTGGTATACGATTCTCAACTGTTGCTGGATAATGTAGGATAATGTTACTCTTAAAATTAGAAAATATCAAATATTTGTAAAAACAATTTCTTTGTGAATGTCCTAGCAGTTTCTAGGGCTTGAAGGTTAAAAGAAATGGGGAAATTTTGTTATTGGTCGGTTCATCTGTAACTGTTAAATGTAACTGCGTTCCTTGGGATCATAGTGGTAGGAGGGACGCAGCTGTGCAAACTTCATAGCTATAACTGCTTCCATTCAACAGTTATAGATGAACCGATCAATAACAAAATTTCCCTATTTTTTTTTTAATTTAAAACCTTAGAAACTTGGAGGATACTCAGAAAGAATTTTTTTCACAAATGGGTTGTTATCATTCTCCTTACTTAACTGCATAAATACACGCATGCATGCATGCATACATACATACATACATACATACATACATACATACATACATACATACATACATACATACATACATAACATTACATTAACAACATACTATACATACTATACTATACTATACTATACTATACATACATGCATACATACATAGATACATACATACCTGTACATACATACATACTTCATAAATTTACGTAAAGATTAATTTTTGGTCCTACAGAATATATCTTATGGTAACAATTAATATTAGAGGAGAAAAATTCGCTCCGGCGCCGGAGATCGAACACCGGGTCCTTGGTTCTACGTACCCAGCGTTCTAACTATTGAGCTATGCCGAAGTTCAATCCACAACACCAGATCGAATCCCCCTCCTTCAGTATCCTTCCCTTTATGGCCTGGTACGTAGAACCAAAGACCCGGGTTCGATCCCCGGCGCCTCTAATATTAATTCATAAATTTGGTCAATTTAATTATCAGAATCGCAACTATTCCTAAAAAAGATATGACTGCAGCAACCATCGTCTGTTTTACTATTTACATCGTTCTTCACTCCACAGGCGAAACTCAAATCATTATTTGCCTGCGAAGCAACAAATCTCAGAACAATGAATTGCAGTCACAGATCTCGGTGCAAGAACTCCTTGCTACAGCTCATTAGCTCCTTGTCCAAACACAGCCACTCACGTTACAGGTAGTGCAGTTTACATAAGTGAAGCCAATGACAGTGTTTCTTTCTTGTTAATGGTATGCAGCGCTGATGTGTGTGTTCAAAGTCCAGTCGCCGGACGCTAACCTACCTCACGCCGGCCTTGCACTCGACTTCGACTGTTTACACAACGTGCAAACCTAGAGCGCTCTCCCGGACTGCCAAGGCCAGTGTCAAGGTGGGGTCTGATATCGCAGGGGCAATCTTCATCTAACATTCTTTCTCCAGTACAATGACATGACAGCTGATAATGAAGCAATAATGTACAGACAAGGACGGGACTTGTTTTCATAATTATTTTCTTCTTATTCTTTTTCGCCATAATAACAAAAACTTATCTTCCTTGTAAAAATAGTAATAGTAGTAGTAGTAGTAGTAGTAGTAGTAGTAGTAGTAGTAGTAGTAGTAGTAGTAGTAGTAGTAGTATAGTATCATACTGATATTAGTTATACTTATGGCTTTTAAGAAACACGGAGGTTTATTGCCGCCCTCACATAAGCTCGCCATCGGTCCCTATTCTGAGCAAGATTAATCCAGTCTCTGCAATCATATCCCACCTCCCTCAAATATATTTTAATATTATCCTTCCATCTACGTCTCTGAATCCCCAAAGGTCTTTCTGCCTCCGGTCTCCCACTAACACTCTATATGCATTTCTGGATTCGCCCGTACGCGCTACATGCTCTGCTCATCTCAAACGTCTGACTAATAGTAGTTATATCAGTACTAATAGTAACGTAGTAGTAGCACTGGTGGTAGTAGTATCAGTATCGTACTAATAGTAGTAATATCAATAGTAATAATACCGTATTAGTATCAGTGTCAGTATCGTACTAATAAAGTAGTATCAGTACTAACAGTAAAATAGAAGTATCAGTTCCAATAATAGTAGCAGTATCAGTACTAACAGTATAATAGTAGTATCAGTTCCAATAATAGTAGTAGAATTAGTACTAACAGTATAATAGTAGTATCAGTTCCAATAACAGTAGTAGTATCAGTACTAATAGTATAATAGTAGTATCAGTCCCAATAATAGTAGTACTAGTATTAGTACTAACAGTATGATAGTATCAGTTCCAAAAATAGTAGTAGTATCAGTACTAGCAGTATAATAGTAGTAGTATTAGTACTAACAATATAATAGTAGTATCAGTTCCAATAATAGTAATAGTATCAGTACTAACAATATAATAGTATCAGTTCCTATAATACTAGTAGTAGTAGTAGTAGTAGTAGTAGTAGTAGTAGTATTAGTACTCACAGTGTAATAGTAGTATCAGTTCCAACAATAGTAGTAATATCAGTACTAACAGTATATTTTATTTTATTGGGTTAGGTTACAACGCTGTATCAACATCTAGGTTATTTAGCGTCTGAATGAAATGAAGTTGATAATGCCGGCGAAATGAGTCCGGGGTCCAGCATCGAATGTTACCCAGCATTTTCTCATATTGGGTTGAAGGAAAACCCCGGAAAAAACCTCAACCAGGTAACTTGCCCCGACCGGGATTCGAACCCAGGCCACCTGGTTTCGCGACCAGACGCGCTGACCACAGGTGTAGACCCTAACAGTGTAATAGTAGTATCAGTTCCAATAATAGTAGTAGTATCACTTCAATAGTAATAGAAGTTTCAGTACGGTACCAATAATAGTAGAAGTTTTCATTTCAGTAATAGTACTATCATTACTAATATTAGTAATAGTAATGCCATTACTAATAGTAGTAATCTCAGTAGTAGTAGTAGTAATAGTAGTAGTAGTAGTAGTAGTAGTAATAGTAGTAGTAGTAGTAGTAGTAGTATGAACACCAATAGAATAGGTTAATGTGAGAAAAAGTACATAATCTAAAAAGAACGCTGTGATTAAAGATTAATTATATTGGTCTTTAAGCACAGTTGCTGAAAGTTCATTGAGAGAATTTTTAGGTTCAGTCAAAACTAACAATTAGTTCAGCAGAACGTATAAAGCTCGATTCACATTATACGGAACATCAACGTCACGGACCATCACCGTCACCGTCATGTCCAATGCAAACTCATTCACACTTAACGGCACGTGACCGTCAGTTTGCCGACGTCATCAAGAATAGAGAAGTAGTCAATGCTCTCAAACAATGTCGTAGTTCCTATGAGAGACAATCAATTGCACTGTAATGTTTAGGATTTATATATAAATGTCTAAGGAAAGCATAGAAAAAAATTGGAATCAAAATCTTTTATGGACAGTCAGAAAAAAAAATACTAACTTCGAAGTCACCCGTTGAAAATAGGCATTGACATATCAAAAGTTGATAAGCGACAAACTTTTTTATTTTCACGTTAGATGTGGGTTCAAAGCGAGAGAAATGTTTAGAAAGAATGAAAATTACTTTTAAAAGTGACTGATATTCAAAACCTGTACCGGTTTGCGAGTTACGGCGGGTTTAATGCGGGGGTTTGCGTGGCGGACTTTCTTATGCAGAGTGACAACTTTTTTCTGTTAGAACTGCGGATTCTCTTAGAAATCATCGCTCTGATTTCAAATTTGTTTTCAAAATAATAATAATAATAATAATAATAATAATAATAATAATAATAATGATGATGATTTATCCTTCGAAGAGGTGGAAAAATTCAAATATCTTGGAGCATCACTAATAAATATAAATGACACTCGGGAGGAAAATAGACTCAGAATAAATATGGGAAATGCCTGTTATTATTCGGTTGAGATGATTTGTCATCTAGTCTACTGTCAAAAAATCTGAAATTTAGAATTTATAAAACAGTTATATTACCGGTTGTTCTTTATGGTTGTGAAACTTGGAATCTCACTTTGAGAAAAGAACAGAGGTTAAGGGTCTTTGAGAATAAGATTCGTAGTAAAGTATTTGGGGCTAAAAGGGATGAAGTTACAGGAGAATGGAGAAAGTTACACAACGCAGAACTGCACGTATTGTATTCTTCACCTGTCATAATTAGGAACAATAAATCCAGACGTTTAAGATGGGCAGGGCATGTAGTACATATGGGCGAATCCAGACATGCATATAGAGTGTTAGTTGGGAGGCCGGAGGGTAAAAGACCTTTGGAGAGGCCGAGACGTAGATGGGAGGATAATATTAAAATGGATTTGAGGGAGGTGGGATATGATAATAGAGACTGGATTAATTTTGCACAGGATAGGGACCGTTGGCGGGCTTACGTGATGGCGGCAATGAACCTGCGGGTTCCTTAAAAGCCATTTGTAGGTAAGTAATAATAATAATAATAATAATAATAATAATAATTTATTTTATTTATTTATTTATTTACTTATATTTAATGTGCTGTACAACAGCCAGAGGCCAATTACAGTTCAGCACAAACAATAATAATAGTAATAATAATAATAGTAATAGTAATAATAATAATAATAATAATAATAATAATAATAATAATAATAATAATAATAATAATGACAGTAATACAATAATAAATTCTTTTTTTTTCTTTTTTCTCAATTTCAAATTATGCCATACTAGTGTTTAATCAACATAGATGTTATTTATATATACTTTACTAGGAATATTTTAATTAAATTTCAAAACTCACAATTAACTCGCAAACCTTAAGCAATGGAAATATTTTAACACAAATTTCGAATCAGAGCGATGATTTTTATGAGAATCCGCAGTTCTAACAGATAAAAGTTGTCGCTCTGCATAAGAAAGTCCGCCACGCAAACCCCCGCATTAAACTCGCCGTAACTCGCAAACCGGTACAGGTTTTGAATATCAGCCACTTTTAAAAGTAATTCTCATTCTTTCTAAACATTTCTCTCGCTTAGACTCCCCATGTAACGTGAAAAGTTTGTCGCTTATCACTTTTGAAAGTGTCAATGTCTATTTTGAACGGGTGACTTCGAAGTTAGTAATTTTTTTCTCACTGTCCAAAAAAGATTTTGTTTCCAAATTTTTTCTATGCTTTCCTTAGACATTTATATATGAATCCTAAAAATTACAGTACAATTGATTGTCTCTTATAGCAGCTACGACATGTTAAAGTTTAATGGTGCTGCTAGAGTCTAGCTATCTAGCACAAAAAACCGTCCACGTACAGGTTCCGTCACTTCAAAACATTCTCCTCGAGAATCCCAGATGGTCTGTGATGTTGATGGTCAGTGACGTTGCCTGTATATGTGAACGCTACATTCAAAACGCGTTGTGCAATGTGTTGATGTAACACTGCTGGTCCGTGACGTGACGTTGATGTGACGTATAAAGCTCGATTCACATTATACGTCACATCAACGTCACGTCACGGACCAGCAGCGTTACATCAAAACATTGTACAACTCATTTTATATGGTAGCGTTCACATGTACAGGCAACGTCACGGACCGTCTGGGATTCTCGAGGAGAATGTTTTGACGTAACGGAACCTGTATGTGGACGGTTTTTTCTGCTAGACAGCTAGACTCTAGCAGCACGGTTAAATATTAACATGTCGTAGCTCCTATGAGAGACAATCAATTGCACTGTAATTTTTAGGATTCATGTATAAATGTCTAAGGAAAGCATAGAAAAAATTTGAAATCAAAATCTTTTTTGGACAATGAGAAAAAAATTACTAACTTCGAAGTCACCCGTTCAAAATAGACATTGACACTCTCAAAAGTGATAAGCGACAAACTTTTCACGTTACATGGCGAGTCAAAGTGAGAGAAATGTTTAGAAAGAATGAAAATTACTTTTAAAAGTGGCTGATATTCAAAACCTGTACCGGTTTGCGAGTTACGACGAGTTTAATGCGGGGGTTTGCTTGGCGGACTTTCTTATGCAAAGCAACAACTTTTATCTGTTAGAACTGCGGATTCTCATAGAAATTATCGCTCTCGCTTTGAACTCACATCTAACGTGAAAAATAAAAAAGTTTGTCGCTTATCAACTTTAGATATGTCAATGTTTATTTTCAACGGGTGACTTCGAAGTTAGTATTTTTTTTCTCACTGTCCATAAAAGATTTTGATTCTATGCTTTCCTTAGACATTTATATATGAATCCTAAAAATTACAGTGCAATTGATTGTCTCTCATAGGAACTACGACATTGTTTGAGAACAATGACTACTTCTCTATTCTTGATGACGTCGGCAAACTGACGGTCACTTGCCGTTAAGTGTGAATGAGTTTGCATTGGACGTGACGGTGACGGTGATGGTGATGGTCCGTGACGTTGATGTGACGTACAATGTGAATCGAGCTTAACTGTTCTTTTAATAGTGGCTGGCAGCAGCAGAATGCAGTATACGCTGCTCTGCAGAGAACATTGTTTTGAATACGATATAATCCATTTTAGGTATTTTTAAATGCGGAGAAACAAGCTTATTACATAAGGGTATTACCTCCAATTCTGATCTAAAAATTTATGATAGCTGTACAGCAAGTATAACTCAGCGACAAATTTGTACGTAATGTTCCTATTGCGCCGCAACAGCATGAATTGCGCTTGCAGCATACCACTCAGCTGTGTTCACGATAATAAGATTTTGTGAATGGAGTACGGGGGAGAAACTTCCGATCTACTCCTCCAAGTACGTAGTTCGATGATTGGATGTTAATACTCGTATTTTTAACTAGTGGATGCATTACTCAGCTTCGAATGATTCAGACTTTAGAAGCGCAGCTCGATCCTCCTCCTGCACATCAAAAGCGGATCCCGACTATTCGGCAACACAACGCCTTCGCTCAAGGGAAACAAAATGTTTCTAAACGAAGTGTATACTAATGTGAGTCGGATGCTACGCCCCCGTGATAGGCGGTATGTACATTATCTTGCTATCTACTACACCGGCATATGTATCTTAACCAGTCATAATAAATGCAGGGAAGTTTCCTTTCATCAGATAAATTTTGCTACATGTACAGAGGTAGGCCTAAGGAGAAAAAGGAATTGCTGAATATTTTGCCTAAAACTTGGAGAGATTTTATGGTTCGGGAATATGGGCCCGAAACTAATAGACTATTTGCAATATTAATTTTACAAGTACGAATTTAAGTTCCAAATATTTAACATTCTTTGGAAAATAAAACAAATTAAATTCTAAATGCTTGACAATTTCACATTATTTGACAAACTAAGACAAATTAAGATGCAAATATTTAAGGTGTTAGGTATAGCTTACAGCAGTAACATTTTGGAAATAATTCAACATTTCTTTCCACCATTACTATATCTCGTACAATAATGAAAATTAGTATGTGTAAAACTCTGTCCTTCTGCTATAAGAAAAAAATATTTTCACAATTTAAAAAAATTATTTACATTTTTTCCCCCCGGAATTCAGTTCGCTGTGCAGTGATGAAGCTTTTCCCACATAACTAAAAAACTATCCAACATTCTGTGATGAATTTTTTGTGTGTGTATTTATGTATGTCATATCTACAATATGATGCAAGATCACTTCTCTGTCTTTGATATATTGTCTGATAAAAATAAATTCATTTTAAAAAATGGTCAAATATCAGTATTCTCTATTACACAAAATAAAAAAGAATATTTATTAAGGAATGTATTTGAAAAAGCATGGCATTGTAAACATGAGTTTCAGCAATAAAATAAAGGAGAGAGAACATGAAAAAGTTAACAAATTTTTGAGCTATGAGGGAAATGCTTCAGCATTGCACAGTGAACTGCCAACATTTTTAATTCTGAAAAAGAAATATATATATATATATATATATATATATATATATATATATATATATATATATAGGGTAAACTAGGGTCTGTTGGAGAATCGGCCATGTTGGACACTTTGTACTTTAACGTGTTACCACGCCACTTGTGGGCACCACATTCTGCTAGAAGTCAATGACGGAAGTAGCCCCACTTGTGGCTATTTCCGTCATTGACTTGTGGTGCCCACAAGTGGCGTGGTAATAGCACGTTAAAGTACGAAGTGTCCAACATGGCCGATTGTCCAACCGACCCTAGTTTACCCTATATAATTTTTTTTAATAGTAAAAAAATGTTTTTCATATAGCAGGACAGTGCTTTATACATACCTATTTTCATTGTACTGCTGTAAGCTATACTTAACCCCTTAACGTTAAAAAAAATAGACAAATTAAGTTGCAAATATTTAAAATTCTTTAAAGAAATGAGACAAATTAAGTTCAAAATATTTAACATTTTTTGACAAAATAAGGCAGATCAATTTCTAAATATTCAACATTATTTGAGAAACGAAGAAAAATTAAGTTCAAAACATTTGCCTTTTTTTTTTTTTTTTTTTTTTTTTTTTTTTTTTTTTTTTTTTGACAAAATAAGACAGATTCAGTACAAAGTATTTAATATTATTAAACAAAACAAGACAAATTATTACAGTAAGCTCTAAACATTGTACACTCCTGGACAAAAGAAGACAAATTAAGTTCCAAATATTTGACATACTTACTTTGACAAAATAAAGACAAATTAAGTTAAAAAATATTCAACATTATTTGATAAAAGTAAACGCAGAATAAGTGTGGGAAATGCGTGTTATTATTAGGTTAAGAAGCTTTTGTCATCTAGTCTACTGTCAAAAAAATCTGAAAGTTATAATTTATAAAACAGTTATATTACCGGTTGTTCTGTATGGTTGTGAAACTTGGACTCTTACTTTGAGAGAGGAACAGAGATTAAGGTTGTTTGAGAATAAGGTTCTTAGGAAAATATTTGGACCTAACAGGGATGAAGTTACAGGAGAATGGAGAAAGTTACACAACGCAGAACTTCGCACATTGTATTCTTCACCTGACAATTAGGAACATTAAATCCAGACGTTTGAGATGGGCAGGGCATGTAGCACGTATGGGCGAATGCATATATGGTGTTAGTTGGGAGGCCGGAGGGAGAAAGACCCTTGGGGAGGCCGAGACGTAGATGGGAGGGTAATATTAAAATGGATTTGAGGGAGATGGGATATGATGATAGAGAGTGGATTAATCTTGCACAGAATAGGGACCGATGGCGGGCTTATGTGAGGGCGGCAATGAACCTTCGGGTTCGGCTTTTAAAGCAAGTAAGTATTTGACCAAAGTCAGATTAAGTTCAAAATATTTAACATTTTTTGACAAAAATAAGACAAATTGCTCCCTAAATATTTAACTCTCTTTGATGAAAAAAGAAACATTAAGATCCAAATTTAATAGTGAACATTATACGAATTAATTTCTAAATATTTAACATTCTTTAACAAAATAAGGCAATGTTTAATATTCTTTAACAAAACGAAACAAATTAAGTAAAAAAATATTAAACTTTTTTGACAAAGTAAGGCAAATTAAGTTCCATATATTTAATATTATTTGACAAAATATATCTGCAATAGTAAAAAATTGGTGGGGGTTGAGTCTTAGGAGTAGTACTACGGATTTCCGATGTTGATACAGAAAATACTTCGGGCTCCGAGCCCAGATGGGACCGGGATCTATCAGGTCTAAGGCAGGATGGCTCACCTGTCAGCATTGGATTCACGAATGCAACTAAGGCCACTTGTCAGACATGGATAATCATAGCATAAGGCTCACAATAGCTAAAGTAAGTCTCAGTGCAAGGATCCGTCCCAGTATAGACGAGTAATCCTATAACCAACTGCAATAGCTTTTGACTGAAGACACTAAGTAAAAGCTCTGCCTTGGAATCTCGTGAGACCAAAACGGCGTCAGACGTCAAACTGAGAAACCTTGCATCACTTTAATTATTTTTCTCTGTCGTCTTACAGAGAGAGAGACAGTGTTTATACCTTGCACTTGTAATGGAAAACGCATTAAACAATAATTATTTTTCGGCTTGTTTTTGCATGGTTGTGAAATGTGACCTCTCCTGTAAGTTGATTGGGAAGATAAGAGGATGTATTGCCAGACAGAATTTTATAAACAGAGCGTCACTCTTTGTGTTCTTTACCAGAAGTTAAATATAGTCAGAGTTTGGGAAATTCCTATGTTTGACGCAGAAGGAGATAATATTAGGACGTTCGAAAGGTACACGCTGCAGTGTTGCGAAGTGGATTGGTCCCTCTGAGAATGAAATGAGTCTGCTTTATTGTTTGAAGGCTATGATTAACGTATCTCGAACATCAATATTTACAGTATGCTTTTCATTTTTATACATCCTGTGTTCCTAATATGAAAAGCAAGTCCACTCAAGCTATATGACAATTGTTGCTTTATGCTTAGTAAGTTTTAAATGTGGTGCTAGTCCAATTGGCGAAATCTGTTGACATAGAGTAATAGGGGAATGTCATCGGTACAACTATCAGTGAGACAACAGAATTGCTATAATTCAGTCGGAGGATGCCTAAGGGGCGAGACACGCAGGCATTCGGAGATATTTTTGTAGTATCTGGTGGCCGTTATAATACTTCCTCTCTTCACCCCTCCTTCCTACGATTTGTACACTCAATGCATCAACTACGATTTGAGTATATAAAGAACTTTTATCTGTTCCCATAGTGCCGAATTATTGTGTGTCAATTTAATCATTCTTTCATTTTAAAAATGCATAACCAATATCTTACTTACTTACAAATGGCTTTTAAGGAACCCGCAGGTTCATTGCCGCCCTCACATAAGCCCGCCATCGGTCCCTATCCTGTGCAAGATTAATCCACTCTCTATCATCATATCCCACCTTCCTCAAATCCATTTTAATATTATCCTCCCATCTGCGTCTCGGCCTCCCGAAAGGTCTTTTTCCCTCCGGTCTCCCAACTAACACTCTATATGCATTTCTGGATTCGCCCATACGTGCTACATGACCTGCCCATCTCAATGTTCCTAATTATGTCAGGTGAAGAATACAATGCGTGCAATTCTGCGTTGTTTAACTTTCTCCATTCTCCTCTAACTTCATCCCTCTCAGCCCCAAATATTTTCCTAAGAACCTTATTCTCAAACACCCTTAATCTGCGTTCTTTTCTCAAAATGAGAGTCAAGTTTCACAACCATACAGAACAACTGGTAATATAACTGTTTTATAAATTCTAACTTTCAGACTTTTTGACAGCAGACTAGATGACAAAAGCTTCTCAACCGAATAATAATAGGCATTTCTCATATTTATCCTGCGTTTAATTTTCTCCCTAATGTAATTTATATTTGTTACTGTTGCTCCAAGATATTTGAATTTTTTCACCTCTTCGAAAGATAAATTTCCAATTTTGATGTATCCATTTCATACAATATTCTGGTCACGAGACATAATCATATACTTTGTATTTTCTGGATTTACTTCCAAACCTATCGCTTTCTTGCTTCAAGTAAAATTTCAGTGTTTTCCCTAATCGTTTGTGGATTTTCTCCTAACATATTCACGCCATCCGCATAGACAAGAAGCTGATGTAACCCGTTCAATTCCAAACCCTGTCTGTTATCCTGAACTTCCCTAATGGCATACTCTAGAGCAAAGATAAAAAGTAAAGGTGATAGTGCATCTCCTTGCTTTAGTCCGCAGTGAATTGGAAAAGCATCAGATAGAAACTGTGCTGTATGTTTCACTGAGACACATTTTAATTAATCGAACTAGTTTCTTGGGAATACCAAATTCAATAAGAATATTATATAAAACTTCTCTCTTAACCGGCTCATATGCCTTTTTGAAATCTATGAATAACTTGTACTGTACCAATATCTATCTTAACATAATATTTTTCCCAAGTGGCGGGTAGAGATAGGATCAAATAGAAAGACGTCCCGAGAGGGGAACCGTGAAAGTGAGAGCGCTGACTTCTCCTCCACGATATTTAATTACAATATTCTGCAACATGAGCAGGTCACCTGAAATATTTCATGACTCTCGATGCACGAGAGCCTGACTAACTCTATCACACGTCGCTTTCCTTAGTCAGAGAGCCGTACTGCTTTGTAAGATATTCGATGAAGTCTAAATTCACTACGTTCCATACTTTAATAAAAGATAAAAATGAAAAAAAGCATACACGTAAACCGAGACCTACATTAATAATAGACAATTTGTAACATTTTGCACTGGTGTGTTTGGATAGGATTCCGACAAGCACGGGGTTTGGATAAAAGTATGAGAAGGCTGACAGACGTCTTCCTGCCTGGCTACAACTCTACGACTCTACTTGACTCTGTATCATTCATTCAAACGTCTCCATCTATGAGCGACGCGCCGAAGATGTAGTTGTTTTTGCCGCCGTAGGCGTTCCCTTCGGTACACCATGTGAGACGAACTAAATATCACCACATGATGATGCTGATTAATGGAGCAATTGAGGCGTTCACTGGAACAAGAACTTAACTGCACAATCTTGCATTTGAGATACTGAGCATCAAACATTTTAGACCTCGTATAACAGCATTGCGCAGAACGACATTCAAAAATTTCTAGAGGGCGCTGTGATCATTGGAGGGAAATAATATTTTGTCAGGAGGGAGATGTGTTATTGTTACGCTGAAAACGGAAAAACGACGTAACATACGTTAAGTTGTTATTCTAAGGAAACTCCTCAATTGTGAATTATGGAAAACGGGAGTGATCCATTATTATTATTTATAGTCATGTTTGTAGGATTTCCGATAAGCTGAATTGTTAAAGGTTAAATATGTTAAGATTATGTTTGCCGTATTATTTATCTTATCGAAATTACATGTGATTTATTTATTCACATACATCACAACACATATAAAGCAATAACAGATGAGCGTTTTCGGCATGATATGCCATCATCAAATCGTAAGAACCATTGATAACAAGATATGAACACTTTACAATTATTATGAATAAAATACCATAGTTATAAACAATAGCCGCTCAATTTTTATCTATTTTAATTATCATATGGCAATTGTTTATAACTGTGATATTTTATTCACAATTGTAAAGTGTTCATATCTTGTTATTAATGGTTTTTACGATCTGATGATGGCATATCATGCCGAAAACGTCCATCTTTTATTGCTTTCTATGTATTGTGATGCATATGAATAAATAAATCACATGTAATTTTGATAAGCTAAATAAGACGGCAAACAATCTTAACATATTTCAGGAGCTTGGTATCAAAGTTGGACAACTCCACTTTTGCTTTTTGTACAGGAGAGACGAAAAACTAGATCCTTGGACACCAATGTCACTGTTATAAGTATATTTTTTTAACATTCTCGTGGGTCGTAGAAACATTTTTTCAGTCTCAAAATGTGATTGAAATTAATATTCAGGTCGCAATTTAAGTTTAAAAAGTGGAGTTGTCCATCTGTGAAACTAAATCATCCAGTTGTCTATTTTTGAAACCAAATGAAGCCATATTTAAAGTGGAGTTGTCTGTTTTTGAAACCAAACGAAGCTTCCTCGCTTCCTTTTGAGGAACTTCTTTGACATGGACTTCCATATTCTTATTGAAATAACAATGTAACATAATTTTACAAAGAAAATTTACGTAAAACAGCATGTCTTATTCATCCACAAACCGATTATATAAACAATCAACCATGTTGGATTCGTGATGCATGATGGGAAAAGGTGGTACGAATATGGGCTTCTCATTGGCTGCTGATTTGCCAATTTGCCTAATTTTAAACCAAGCCACTGTGGAGTTGTCTACATTTTGATTCTAAAGCGCACAATTAACTGCTATTTTCTCTTTGTTCTGTCCGTTTTTTAACCTAAACAGTTCCAGAATCGCATTCAGCATACAACATTCTATGAGAAACAATCGATATTTCGAAATCGAAAAAATTGGACTTGTCTAACTTTGATAATATGCTCCTCATTTAACCTTTATCCATTATTATTGTTTTAGTAGACTATTTAACGACAATCTATCAACTACGAGGTTATTTAACGTAGATGGAATTGATGATAACGAGACGGTATTTGGCGAGATGAGGTCGAGAATTCACCATAGATTACCTGACATTCGCCTTATGGTTGGGAAAAACACGGAAAACCCCCAACCATATAATCAGACCAAGCGAGGATCGAACTCTTGCCCGATGCCAGCTTCGGATCAACAGACAAACGCGCTGGCGCCTGAGTTACGCCGACGGGTCTCATTACTATTCTTATATTAATAATAATAAATTATTATTAAGCTTACTTTCAATTCAGACACTCGTGCCACTCAGTTTCTAGGTCGCTTCTCCAAGGACTTGATTCACGAAATAGACTAATAGAGTTTGAGGAACTGATTGTATCTCTGGGACTGTATCGACATGTGACACTATTTTTAGCATCTGGAAATTCGTGAACACAAACTCGTAACTACCTACATCGCAGCGTGCTGCTAGGCAAAATTTGCTTCACGCAACACGACTGGAAGCAGTGGCGGCCACGGCGCGGCGTGCAACTCTGTCAGTGAAGTAGGGATTGTAACAACGCTATGTGATTAAAACATTTATTATAGTGTAGATAAGTCATGTCAAAGCAAGCGCATTTTTCTGATCTTGACGTCGTGCGCGGGCATCAAGCGCTAAGTTTGGACAGAGGAAGGGTTGTGTATATGAATAAGCAGCCTGTTGGATTAAGAAAACAGTGGTGCACAAACTTCAAACGGAACGTGAAATTTTATGTCATTATTTTTATATGGCTACTTTATGTTTGATATTATCTACATTTTCTGTAAAACAAAAGTACTAATACCAATTTCTTAATATTGTAGTTGTGTTTTAAGCGTTAATAACACAATAAAGAGTTAAGAGGGAATATTCCATAGTAGTAGAACTATAGTGAACTAAATGGATGAAATACATCAATCATAAAGAAAGTGATATCCCTCCCCCAAAAAGAGATTGAGTATGACATGGTAAGTTGGGATTGATATTGATGGTACCTTTAGCCTTATAAAAGTAATCAATAAACTAATCAAAACAATATTACAGTACAAAACAAAGTTGCCTAGGGTATATGTTTTAAGTGTAACTAATATTCCGCAACAAAACACTTATCGTATTATGTTTTTAAGGTGATATTGGTTAGCAACTTACTAATATCAGAATATTAAATTATTTTCTCAAAATGTCCTGAAGCTATAGAGCTTACATTTTTACAACACATGGGCACTTATTATCTTTTGCTTATGATGTAACAGTAGTTGCTTTGTTAATTCATTTCCTTACAAACAATTTCCATGCGAATATTTTAAAAATTTCCAATACACTATCTTCAGTATTACGTATTTACGTATATTAGATTTACGAAAACATTCTGTAAGGCTACTAAATAAATAGGCCTATATCTCAAAATTTTCACTTTTCTATAAAAGAAGTTGAGAAAATATTTCTTTTGAATAAAAAATGAAACTTGTGAAAAATGAGCATTAAAATTAAAACTTACATTCTTATGATGCACTCATACTTCTCAGACAAATCTAAAAATTAACATGGATACAGTTTTAATAAGTTCTCTTCCCTTTATCTATTGAATCAGTGCTGGCCATCTCTGAAAATAGCTCGACCAAGCGGCATATACTATCACTTTCGTCTGTCTCTTTCCTTTCCGCTGTAAAGCGCTCAGGCTCTCCTGAGCTCTAAAGCGCGCGCTTGCTCCTATGGGCATCAATTGACATCACTGATGTAGATGAAAAGAAAACATAAAAGCATAGAGTGATGATGATGATAATAATAATAATAATAATAATAATAATAATAATAATAATAATAATAGCAACAATATGGTCTAACTAAACAACTCAATATTAATAATTTTGCAACAAAACTTCTTTCATTTTACAACAGTGGTATTGTTTGTTGATGTCTCTCCATCCTCTCAGCTTTGGCAATACTCTCTATCTCAGCTGCGTCCGCAACCACTTCTCTCTCCCTCTCTCATATTCTCTATTCTCGTCTTCCTTAAAGCGCGGCTAGGCAAATCTGAGACATTTCAATTCTCCCACATGCTCTTTTCCCTCTTCTTACAACCACAGTCCAGTATATACAGTCACGAAGCTCAATACGTAGTAAATATGCATCCATAGATAGTTGCTAACCACTAGGATCGCTACTATCGCCTCAATACAGACAATGCGAAGTAGTACCTGCACAGTCTATTGTTCCTAGTACCCTCATAAACTCAAGCTTCGTGACTGTATATAAAAGACTGTGTTACAACCATTAAAATTAATTACTGACACAACAATAGAGTCATTCAAATAATTTATATTTCAGTAACTATTTTTATGTATTATATTATTACCGAAGATTCCAAATTTCTTTATTAATTTATTGTATGTATCGGAGTATTGTTACACAATTAAATTTAATAAATGTATATAAAAATTGTTACAACAGTGGAATTTCAGCATAGAATGGTTTGTTTTACACATCAGAAAGTATTCATTCAACTTTCTAACTTACAGTAATCGTGTCAGTGAATCTGCCAAGATATTGAATTTTATTTTCTATTTCAATACTCTTTTCTGTTAACAAGGAGAGGACACGCTCTGTATATCACCGAATTAAATAAGATTGTGTGAGATGAAAGTACAAGAAGTACTGTTTAAGGTCATACCGGGTATGGGTGGCTAATGATCTCTCGTTTTTTTGGAAATATTGGCTATTATTTGGGACATACTTCCGTTACGTGCATAATAGGGAAGCATTAGACTATGTAACAGCGTAGCTCATATGGTTGGATGCTGAGTTGTCATCCACGCAACCCCAGTTCGAATCCTAATGCCTTCTCATTTTTTAAAACTTGATATTATTATTATCATTATTATTATTATTATTATTATTATTATTATTATTATTATTATTATTACCAAAAGGACAATTTGGCCCAAGAAGGCAACGTCAAGTAGATGAACTCACTTCTAAATTCGGAAATATATGTGTAACACGTTCTTCATCAGGAAAGCTGACATCTTAACTCCATAAGCAATACCTGGAGAGAGTAATAAAGACATATGTGAAAGAGCAGCCATTTCTTCTAATTCTGGACTCGTGGGAAGGGCAATTAAATCCTTCTTTATATGTTAGAAATTTAATTTTTCAGTCGTTGACTTTACTACTTTATATATTTTGTTAGGTGTTAACCTTTACATAATAAATTGTGTGATGTATGAACGTTTTCGTTGACCATGTCAACATCATCAGATACACTCTGTCATTTTACAATATCAATACTCTCAATGTTATCTACACAATTCACACACAATACATGTTTACTGTCATATGAAGATAAAACCTATTAAAAAATTATATGAATTAGTTGTATAATGTTGAATTGTGGATACCCCAACTGTCAACAATTAAAATATACTTATATTATCATGGGTATATTCTTTGCAAATCATCACATGTGAACGATAATATGAACGATGTAATGATATGAGGCTAAAAATAAGATAAAGTATAAAAATAAGCTAACTCTATTTAATGCTTTACTATGCATGTGAGGATTTGCAAATTACAATATTTTGTTACAAGGTATTCACTTTTCCATATCATAGTATAAAATTCTGGCCTGTTATAACTGCCTATATTTTGTAGATCTTGGTGTTATTGTTTATGCCAATATGTTGGGTTTAAACTGTTTATAGTTAATCAGATGATGGGCGTATGTTCTGTTGTTGTTCATGTTACACTGAAAAATAATCAAAGTTGTAGGTAGTTAATCTAATTTTGAAACTGATGGATTTGATTTTAATATTTGTAATGTATTAAATGAAACTTACGGATAATTATTCAATGTAGTAGTGATGTTGTAGAAGTTTATTTAACATGGTGTGAATCGAAAGTCTGAAATCGCTGAAAGAAATTAAGTGTTGAAAATTAATATTAGCTTAGTTAAAACAAATGGTGCAATTTGTTATATAAATTTGATTGAAAGTCCGGTTTCAATTAATGTTGAAAAAATGGGATGGCTACGAAGTACACTAAATAAAATGTAAATGTCGGTAATAAATTCTAACTTTGCTAGAGCAAGTCGGAAATATTTAATTATATTAACTACATACATTGAACAATACTCACTAGTTGTGGAAGTGTTTTCTGTGGATGTTGGTCGTGTACTGGTTAAGTGGAGACTGTGTACCTGTGTTTAACATAGTTTACGTAAGAAGCAAATAGTGCGCGCATGAATACACCGCATCACATGCTGTATATATGGTGAAATATTTACAAATGAGGGAAATGAAGTAACGTGCAACCTTAAAGTGATTTCACCCAAATGTACTGGATTATGCCAGTCCTGTGATGTTTATTTTTTTTAGACAGGTGAAGATTTTTATCAAATATTTGCAAAATAGCTCTTTCCTTTTACAAACTGGACGATAAATTGCTTCAAGGGAGGATACCCTCAAAATTCACTCCTTAATTCACTTTCAGTTGTCAGCTCCAATATTCAAAGCGATGTTGAAATATGCGTGGCATGCATCAAAATTAATGAACGAACGAGAAGTGTTTGTGAATGTGAAAAATGTCTGTTTCGCAGCAGAAGTGCGGAAAAATGTGTGTGACTGTGCATAGTGCAGGAAATATGTATGTTTTGTGTGTTTTTATCACATTTATCATAATGAATCATGTACAAAATGAAGTGGAATAGAAACAGAACAGACACCAGTGAACTGACTACGTGAGCAATATTTCCTTGTTTATCCTTTACAATACAATGTTAATTGATTAGAAATTTGTTTAAAACATGATGAAGCGTTCAATACATTGAGAAATATATATGTAAATTGATTACTGTGATCACACTATTAATCATTATTAAAAGAAAAAAATATAGAACCAGTTAAGATTCGAACTCAGATTGCCTAGATAAAACTCAGCACCCAACCATAAGAGCTACGCTTCTACATAGTCTAATGCTTCCCTATTAGGTACCTAACGGAAGTATGTCACAAACAATAGCCAATATTTCCAAAACGAGGGGTCATTGGCCACCCATATCAGGTATGACTTAAAACAGTACTTCTTGTACTTTCATCTAACACAATTTTATTTAATTCGGTGATATACAGAGCGTGTCCTCTCCTTGTAAGTCATCATTAGTGGCGTTTTGAAAGTGGTCGTGCTGAGCGAAAGAAAGCTAAAGAACAAGAAGAAAGTATTAAGAAAATTCCGAAACTAATTAACTGTATCTTTTCAACCCTAATACACAAGCCGCCTGTCTCTATGTCTGAAGAAAACAAATGACGATTTTGTTATTCGAAAGCCAAAAATACATAACGCAATTTGTGCTTACGTAAGGGTGAAATCTTGTAAACCAGGTGTTTGCACTTGTAAACACGGTCTCTCATGTCTCGTCCGAAGTACAGGTAAGCTTATCGGCCTCTTCTAAACTTCTCCATTGCCTTGGGGGATATTACATAAACTTCAATAATATGTAACCGCGAAAATACTATAAACACCCACACGGACACATCCGGTTTGGCATGGACGCGACACACATCAAAATATTGTCAGGTGATGCATGGGACACGCGTCATCTCAGACCTGCATCTAATGTTAGAGATCTCTCGAGTAAGTCAGGGAGGATCAGCCACAGCTGACAACTTGTCAAGGATCATCGATATTGTGCCCCGGAAAGATCCTCTAAGCCCGAGATGTATGGTAGTTTTGTGCTAGGAATAAACAACCCTAATCTATCTATATCATAATAACATCGATGTTTAGTTACAGACACTGTCGGTTTTGGGGCAAAACTTTAGTTCAAGTGAATTGTGACAAGAAATAAAGTAATCTAATCTTCAAAGTAAAGGCCACTAAATCCTATGTCTTGAGCCACCTTTCAGTGAGGTCTTTAATCCCATTACTTTACCAGTTTCTGATTTTTTCATGCGAAGAATTCGGTGAGGAGAAATTGGGGTTTTACTTTTTTTTCCTAGCTTTTTATTTGGATTTAATTTTTGTTTGTATTTCAATTTCGCCCCGATCATTTCTATTTGGCCTATATATATTTAGTAGTTGCCCAAAATAATTTTTCCATCTGTTCAGGATTGAATGAGAGTCTGCAGGCAAGTCACCATTCTCATCCTTGATCACGTTTACCCTTGCCTGTTATCCATTCTTAAATGCCTTTATGCCCTTATATAAATCTATAATGTTCTTATTTTTACTATTTGTTTCTACCTCATTCAGTTTTTCCTTCAAGTAATCTCTTTTTATTCCTAAGTGTACGATTTACTTCTTATAAATCATCGTTAGTTGAAGGCTTGCTCCCATCTTCTTCACTTCCCTCCTCGTCGAGTCAAGCTGTCTCCCTGTTTACCGATCTCACTGGCATAATAATAATAATAATAATAATAATAATAATAATAATGACAACAATAATAATCCCAGAAGAAGACAAAATTTTAGAAGGCGGAAAGCACGATGAAGGAATCAGTGCTCACCAGTGGGGACGGAACTGATCAAACGGTCCATAGTGCCATGTTGATGATGATGATGATGGCGTAATGTATTTAAATTAATGATTTAACTATGCTGTGTTAGATGCCTAGTTTTCTAACGTAGATAGCGAGATGAATCCAAGAATTCGCTATGGGGTTACAGTACATTCGTCTTGCAGTTTGGAAAAGCCTCAGCAAAACGAAAACAAGTAAACAGCGCAGCCTCGGGACACGAGTTAATCTCAGAGTTACCGCAGATTACTATTGCCTATAAAAGCCTGTACCTAATTATATCTTTTAAACATGACCATGGAAACACTCTTGAAACAGATTTGTTCTGAGAGCAGAGTCGCTGTCATCGTGTGTGTCTGTTGGAAAACAAGATGGGCTTCACTTCGTCATGTTATTATTTTCGTCAAACCTTTCGAGAAATCTGCTCACATATTATGAACCAGACATATAACATGCACGGTAGACGCCAGTCATGGAGACACAAGTCTGAGTAGAAAGCTCAAGAAAAATTACGTTATGTTACTACGTGAAGTTCTCAATTCAGACACTATTTTGAGCACCTTGTTAACTACAAAACTGTTTATTGGAAATATTCCATGATACTAATAGCAATTAAGGGTAGAGAGAAACGGCAATTTGTTGTTACATGAAACCAAGACAAGTGTGACACCATTTGTTTCCAAGTGTGTTTATTTGTATAAGGCACACAGCGGGCTATGTAGGATCGAAGTTTTCTTGGATCGTCTAACTTGGCGATTAGGAATAGCAAAGCAGTATGCTACCCTCTTTAGTCACACAAACACTACGTTTATTTAATTTATTATCGAAAACATGCACAGGCGCAAACATGTCGCAAACGACCAGATAATTACGCAAGAAAACGAAAGTAGGTTGTACACTGAATGTAATACATGAAAAATATTGTTTTGAAATGTCGGTTCGTAAAACAATAGCCTATACAGTGAAACTTCCCTTAACGGACACTTCCCAACAGCGGACATTTTAAAATTCCCCTGCAAAATAACATTGGCCCTTATGATAAAATTCTTCCAAATAGCGGACATTCTCAATAACGGACGGGGACACTGAAATATATCTCCCAACAACAATTAAAACTTCCAAATAACGGACAAAGTGAAAGAAAAAAAAAAAGGAAAAACGACGGTTGTAAATTAAACGGAATTCTTTGCAACAATCATTATCGTGCATTTGAACGTTCTTGTACTTTATTGAAGGTAAACAGCACAGTTGTTAGTTGTGATACTGTACGTGAGCAGTCCATACTTTCTTAGTTTGTCAAGTTGAGTGTTCGGAAGTACAGTCACATTAAAAATGTCACAAAAACGTAAACGTTTGTCACTAAAAGAGAAAGTGGATATTGTAAAGCATAGTGAGAAGGAGAAATTAAGTGTTCGTTAGCTGGCCACAAGGTTTAATGTGGGAAAAACTCAGGTTGGTTATGTTTATTTCATTTACAAAACATTTAATGGTGCGATTTCTCTCTGGATGAATACTGTAAACAATCTCACTGTCTACTGTACTGTACTGTAAAATATAGTGTTGAATATGTATGGGAAATTTTAATGTACTATATACATACTAACGATTTTCTAAATAGCGGACACTTCTCAATAACGGACATTAAATTTTTCCCCGGTAGCGTCCGCTATTAGAAAGTTTCACTGTATTAATTATTATGGCACTCAAAGGGAAAACTTTGGCTGGAGAAAAACAATAGTAGACAACTAAATTTTAAACCCAACGAAATTGTTTATTGTTAGTAAAATAACATGTACAAAAATGCAGTCTTAATTCTTCCCTGAAGGAGTAAAAGCTCGTGCTCAGGGAGTTATCTGAACACATACTCAACACAAACAAAGATAATTATTTGACACAAAGTGGGTCAAGAAAAACAATTATAGGAATAAATTAACTTTAAAAATACAATTTCAATTTTAACAATTTAAATCGTAGAAATACATATAGGCCTACGTATTAAATCAATATATATTCTTTAAAAATTAAATTCCTAGCGCTATTTTTTAAATTTCTGATACTAAAATTTTTCAAATTTGGGTATTTTTCAATTATTTTATTATATAATCTTGGACCAAAGTAGGTACCATAGCTAAGAGCTGTGTTTGTGAAACACTTTGGTTCCTCTAGTCGTATAAAATCGGATCTTTTAGTTCCATATTTATGATGATACAATTTGAATTTATTACGATTTTTATGTATGTAGTTTAAATATTAGTAATGCTATATTACCCACACAGAAAACCGACTAGCATTACACTTCGTCTCGATCTAGCGATCTTGCCAGATCCCAACATCAGATAGATATTGTAAAAGAGAGATAACGATACTCTAATACTAGGGTATTCGAAAAGTAATGGCAACATAGTTACTGCTTCACACTAAATTTATTTAGATTACTTTTGACATTACATACTACAAATATAGTCCCCTGCTATGTCAACAATGCGTTGTCAAATTCTTGGAAGACGGTGGACTCTATCTGCAGCATCATTTCTGGAAATCTCTTTCACTGACCAATCTAAAGTTCTTCGGATGTCAACTCTTGATTGAAAGCGAATGCCTTGCTTCCACCAAACTTGCAATAGTTCAGTATGGTAGGACTTGTCTTCCACGGGCTTCTTGTAATGCCCTAAAACACAGAGTTCATGTTTTTCTCTTGCAACTTAGATGTTTGTGAAGCATCTTTGTTCGTACCTTTAGGGCTGTATTGTTTACTACAAATCAAAAAGAGCCAATGTATTTACAAAATATGGCTGCTTCGAGACTTTCAATATTGCAAATTTATGAAACAAAGATTTGATTTAGTTTAGTTCTTAAATTAATTGACTGAAGTGTATTTGTTTATTTGTGATTAGTGAAAAGAACGGTAGTATTAACGATTTTTTATTACAGATGAAATATAAATATCCAATCCTGAATTTTTCGTCTCTCTATTTCCATTCTAAGTTACTCCGTCTTCTAATATGATATATATTGATAACCTGCAGGAAGTGAATCTGAATGTAATTTCACTGGATAGGCATACAGAGAAAGAATGGCGTGTGTGCAATTTCGTGTTTTCTTATCCATATTTGTTATGATATTCGTATTATTATCATATTACCATATAAAAGTACTTTAAATAGTCCACGATTATAGGCCTAATGAGAAGACTTTACAAACCACATAACGGAATTTGTGATCTGCGGTGACATAAACATGTATTACGTTTCCATTGATTATTCAAATCGATTTGAATACGCTTACCGTATTGAAACTTTCATGAAAACGGAGATTCAAAACGATCTGAGTCTCAAGGTCAATACACTTAAAAAGTGGGACCGAATAGTATTCAATATAGATTCAGTTGCATGAATACGCGTATTGTATTCAAAACGATTTCAATGCGCTAAGCGCGTGAATGGTCGTCATTTGTTTGATGTGTCACCTGTTTTACCCAGAGCGAACGCAATTTTGTAAGTTGGAAAGACGTGTTATAATACATAGGCTAATATTTTTGTATTCTCATAAAAATCATTATTACCATTCTTCATTAACACCTAAAATATTAAATTTTCTTGCACCTCATTAAGAAAACTCGACACTTTATAGCTAAGGTCTATAGCAGTTGTCGTCAGCACTCGCTGAAATCGGTAAAGGGTAAGCGGAGCAACGTCATACAGCAGGCAGAGGTAGAGAGCATATCCGCCAGCAGCCACGGATGCATCATAGTGCAGTCTCTTCTCCGCGGGTAAGAAACGCTAGCCCGATAGGGTGCAGTGTTCTGATGATCGCTGGTCTATAGGGAGAGGGAGACTAACATACTAACATGTCATCTCGAAACTTAAGCTTCTGTATTCAAATCGTTTTCAATACGTATCGATTTGAATACTCCATGAGAACGTAGTAATAGATGATCTCTCGGATGGTTTTCCGTAAAAGTAAATCAAACTCACTTCTTGAAACTTGTAACTTTAGTCACACAGTAACAGTAAAGGCTGGTTCACAATCAACCGGGAACGGAAACGACAACGAAAACGAGAATGGAAATATTGTTAAAATAAATGTATTCAAATGTGAACATTCACAATTAAGGGGAAGCTTACCGGAGCCCGGGAACGGGAACGTGAAAATTAATTGCGACTGCTCACATTTAAATATATTTATTTTAATAATATTTCCGTTCTCGTTCTCGTTGTCGTTTCCGCTCTCGGTTTATTGTGGACCAGTCTTAAGTTTTTCCAACCAGAATACAAACTGGAAGTAGTATAGGCACTGGTAATATTTTATAGACAAATTAGATTGGATTCCTATTCGACAGAACCTTTAATCAATAGCCTAGCTGATGATTTGATTACGTATAAATCCTAAATGTTTATGTCAATGAAAAAAAAAAACAAAATATCACTTTAAAAACTTAAAATAGTACGCCTATCATAAATGCCGAATCTATTTATTAATCTTTTAAATTCATGTCTACAAAATAAATTTTAGAAAACTGTATATCCTACTGCAGCGGTGGCGAAAATGTAATCTTGCACCGAGCCACTGTGTAACCTGCAACGTGCATAGCACCTGTGGAGGGAGGCGGACACCCGAAGGGGAAGTGAAGAAACTGTCTGACTTATTAACGGATTTTCATTTTCCTTACGTCAAGCACTTGAATACAATTTTATACAGTATAAGATTAAGAACTAGTGTTTAGTAGCCTACGTGTAACGAAGAAAGAAATGAATAAGTAAACATAGGACACATTATCACAACTTAAAAATAACGATCTTTAGAATGTCTCTGCAACAGAGTTTCAAAATCAGGGATTATGTCACTTACTGCCAGTCGTAGTTGATCACGAAGGTATTTGTCTGTCAGTCGTGATCTAAATTTGGTTTTTACTGCTTTCATTGTTGAAAATAATTTTTCACAAACGTAAGTTCCAGCTTCAACGGAGCAAGCGAAAGAACTAAGCTTCGGATATTTATTTTTTGACAAAGATTTGAAAAGTTCAACATTTGTCAAGTCCTTACATCTAGCTTTCATTTAAGATCACATTGTAAATCAGTGAGTTTAAATTGAAGATCTAACCGCATTATTCGTATATCTGCTGGAAAAGGATCGACGTACAGAGATGATGATAATAATAATAATAATAATAATAATAATAATAATAATAATAATAATACTAATAATAATAATAATAATAATTTTATTATATAATGATAATAATAATTTTATTATATAATGATAATAATAATAATAATAATAATAATAATAATAATACACAACCTTTTAATGTTTCATGTGTGACATGTAGTATAATGCCGTTTTATGTTATACAACCGTTTTCCTCGTAACAGTTGTGAACAAATACATTTAATATTCTCATCATATTGGCAGCAAAAAAATGCGTCCTCCCATCCTACTTCAAATGTTCGTTTTTGTAGAGGTACATGGTTTCGAGAGAGACATTGCGACGATACGCCACTCGCAGGTCAGAGGCAAATACAAATGGAACGGAGTTTGACTCCAGTGAGTGAGAGAATGGGGGATGGGGGTGGTAGAAAGCAAAAGAAATGCATATCTATCATTGCGAGCCACAATGTGCTCCCGAATCGCATTTTCGCCACGGCTGTCCTACTGCATTAGCGGTACCACTGGCGTTAACACGAAATAGATAACCCTTAACTGTTAATTAATTATGCTGCATAGAAATCCGAGACAGAAAAACTGCGGCTTCAACCTTACTTCTTTTATTTATTGGTAACAATGGACATTGACGCAGCTGACCATTGTAGGAGTTGCCGGGCAATACACGATGAGTGCGATATACTAGCGATCTCTAATCATCTCATACTTTGGGACTTGGCGGCAAGCGAGGTGAACTAAAAATGGGCAGAGTTGCCTTTTACCTGAGACACACGTGTCCGGAAAACAACGAGAAGAGACGCTGGTCTACACATACGATATCCACTGCCCGACACCATGGCACATAGTACAGGTAAGTGCATCGTTTTACCATTAATGTGGAACAACTAAACGATAGCGTAAGCAGGGAAAAACACCATCTTCATAGTTTGACGGCCGCAGAATGTTTAAAATGTGCGGTATTCGGGTGGATGAAATTTATTTGAGAGGAGCAACTCTACTTCTTGTATTCCTCAAGAAAATGTTATGAAAATAGATTCTTAGTCCAGTGTTGCCAACAGCTGTCCATATTATAATCCCGCTAGATGGCTTTCGAAAACCCGCGATTTTCTAACAAAAATCTCTAGATTTAATAGGTATTCATTATTCAATTTTATAATAATAATAATAATAATAATAATAATAATAATAATAAAATAAGTGGTATAGCGCACAAGTTTAACTTTCGCAGTTCCTGGTCAATGAAGCTTTCGTTTCGGCACAATGTAAGACATTCCATTTTATACGCATGCAATTAGTATTGATAAGAAACATGTAATCTAAAAATCACTCACTCAAATTAGCAGCTCCTCTGGATCATCTCCATCTGAACCTTCTAACGTAGGAATATAATACTGTGACTGTGAGGTCCCCGGGGTAGTAAGTTATTCCTAGCCTGTCCACTTTCATTTTTGTACGTAGTCAAGGTACCTATTTTCTCCAAAACCTCTGGTGGTACCTGATAATTCTTGCAACACTTGTTCACATGATCCAGACCTGCCCGTATTGCCAGAAGCATCCATTAATTCTGTCCCCATCCGTTTTCGTACACTTCACGACATTCATCATACTAAAAAAATATTCTCTTCACTTGAGCATTAGACCAAGAAAACAATAAGATCAAGCAATTCTTGAAAAGGATTTATGTTAGATGCGTCCCTGTAAATGGCTACTTCGCTCCAGAATTCAATTGTGTTTGTCTTTATGCTACACTTCACGTAGCCACTCTTTACGAAACCGTTGCTGATCTTCTGGCCCCACATTTAAATTATTTACGGATAAATAGCACAGAGAAAGGTTTAACGATATTGTACCGGTATAGTTATAAAACGAGTAATAGGTAACACTGTCATGGTACACGTCTTACACAAATAATATTCTTTAAGCAATTGAATTTAGTTTGTATATAATTTCTAATTATATTATATTATTAAAGTCGTTGTTAATCATGTGAAGTACTATAGTGCACGGCGACAGCAGATGTTCGATGTTTAACGCTTAATTAGAATGCCACCACACTTACATTTTTTTACTGTCCGATTGTTAGAATCGACCGGTATTAAACTTGCAAAATCAACAATAACGCTAATATGAATATTTTCTTTTCAGAAACTTCAAAGATTAAATACCGCTAGTATTCCCGCTAAGCGTGATAATACAATTTTACCCGCGAGACGGTTATTCAAAAAAGTTAGATTTAGCCGGAAAACCGCTGAATTGGCAACTCAGATTCTTACTGCTAAAAATTGAAACAGTTGTAGTATTTACTACTAAGGCAGATCAATGTTGCCACTGACAAAAATAAAATGTACCAGATGTCAAAGAAAATTATATCAAATTGTACCTTTTTGTTTACTTATTTTACCTAATTTACCAATCTCTTACACGTGTCCAACAAATTACAAATTATGAAAAAAGGCATTAATGCGTAACAGAAAACTAATCTTTATAGGAATGCGATTTTTTACATATAGCTATTGTTGTCCCAATGTAACTTCGATTAATTTATTATTGTATCTTCGTGTCAACAACAGGAATCTATTTTCAGGATAATATTAAAGGAGAGCATTGAAGTAAAAGAAAAATTTAATTTCAAAATTCTATATTCCCAATAAATTATTAGATTTAATTTCAAACTAACTTTATATATATCTTTTGTATGGAGGAGGGGTTGCACTGCAACCTGAGGCTATTACTTTTCTTTATAAGGCGTGTATTTGACTGTTCGTCATTCATCCATATGAAGCCAGTTATAGAGATCAATTTACCGACAGAGTCGTTGCCCAGGGTGTGTCGTAGGAGGCTGATCTACGCTACACCCGGGATGAGATGAGATGCCACAGAGCAACCAAAGCGAACCGAAGCTTCCGGAGAAAATCCCTGAGTTATCTGGACCACGGGTTTCCCCAACAAGTTATAAATTGTGGGTACACCGGAGATCGAACTCAAGTCCACAGGATCACAAGTCCAGCGCTAGCCACTAGACCACCGAGGCGGCTATAAAATTATAGGCCTACCAATAATTTTGCATATAAAACATTACTAAAATTCTCACTTTTCACAGTTATAAATTACAAAATTAAAAAGTACAGATGCTGCAAAAAAAAAAAAAAAACAGTTTCCGTACCACCATGCAGACCATTCAAAATTGTACCAAAAGTGGCAACCCTGAGATTGACAGATTCCGTGTATTCGGTGCATTGATATATTATATTCGCAGCTATTGTCAACATACAATTATTCACATAGACTACATCGTTGCTGTACTGTGACCAACGTTGAAATTTGAAAGTAGGCCTGGTGTATACTAGAGGCTTAGCTGCTTCCATTCCGAGTGGTGTTCCATTCCTGGACATGAACATTATAAAAATGAAGGAATAATTCATAATGTATATTCTGTAATTCATTGCTTCAGATAATATTAGGGCTTATACGTTATGGCAGTTTTTCTCACACTTTTTATATCGCCGAACACCTTTTAACGAGAGCTCTTGTAATGCATTTTTTATTATTATTATTATTATTATTATTATTATTATTATTATTATTATTATTATTATTATTATTATTATTATTATTGGGTTCCGCGGAATACACTCTGAGAAACGTTGCTTTATAGTATTATATAGGACTAAATTATTATAATTTACATTATTGTCAGAACGATAAAATTTTCCCCCAAAATTTTGTCCCAATGTTGATAATCACTGTAACGTTAGGCAAGAATCACCACAATATTGATATTCAGCTTTTTTTATATTTATGTTCGTCTACAGGGAAAATACTCCCTTTTTGAGTTTTAAAAATAAGTACATACTTATGCAATTCTACCTTTGTTGCAAGTCTCGTATCATGCTGCTTCAATGAAAAGAGGAAGTTTGCAGAAATTTATTTCATTATTTTGTGACTTTTCCATACTGCTAATGCAATAATTGGTGATTTGTTTTCTTACTGTTGGCAATAGTGATTCTCCCACTTATTTCTACATTATGAAACGGGGAGCCCGGGTCCTTCAATGTGCTGCAGTATACAGTATACATTACTGAGTGACGTTCGAATAGTTTTCCGAAGCGGCGCTGCAGTATACATTATTACCGAATGACGTACGAATAGTTTTGCATTTGCGGACGGAACTACTGGAACTTTAAATATAGAGAATGTTTAACTGATCAAAACATGGCGCACAACAGACAAAATGTTCATTAATTGTTTAGGAGAGATATTATGGGTATGGATATGTAAGTAGATCAGTGAATAAAATTAGATCAATGATGTTTTGAAGCAAGTTCCAGCTGTGCTTTCAACCCGGGAATCCAAACATTTGTCCGTAGTGAAGAGTAGGTACTAAGTCTAGTGCAAGTATCCGGGCTAAACTTCATAATATCATAATATGGCGTAAATAGGACTACTTGAATTCCGGAGTAAAAGCATTTATATTTATTATTATTATTATTATTATTATTATTATTATTATTATTATTATTATTATTGAGCTGTAGACTTAATTTTTTTGTACAATTTTAAGTTTTCACGCTAATAGGTCCAGGGATAATGAATTTTGTGTAAAATAAAGTAACTTGCTAAGCATGAGTTATATAATATTATAATTATATTTCAAGTAGCCTAATTCAAGAAAAAGGAAAAACAAGCGTTCAGGTAGTTCCATTGATTTAGGACGTGAAAATAGTCGAATTTGTATGGGATTTCTTGCGGAGATGGATTTCAAAAGCCAAGGATTTTATAGAGAAATATTTCAAGGAAAGGAATTTGTTCGGAAATGTAGTAAATTACGTGTGAAATGAAAGGTGCGTGGTAATGGAAGTGCAGACGTTGTGGTTTCTAGTGAAGGGAAGGAAGGAAGGAAGGAACATGAAACACACGATACGATGTAATGTGAAGAACGCAAAACTTGTATTAATTCAATAACCACCGAAATAAAGTGAAACACAATAACTTCGTTTCCACGTCAGCCATTACGCCAGCTCGTACTGACATCACTAAACAAAAATCACTAGGCTTTGCTAATCCTGCAGAGATTCGTATATGCAAGGCATAGCAAAAGCCTAAAATTAACCTAACCTAACCTATCACAGATTCGTATATTACAAGACATAACAAAAACTTAAACTAACCTAACCTGTCACAGATTGGTATATGCAAGGCGTAGTCTGAGAGTACACTACGTGAAACTTTCGTAATATCACCAAAGTTATGTTGGTATTACATAGGAGACAGCTGAAAGTGTGGAAGTGTTGTGAGAAGGGAACTACCTCAGCGCTCGTTTAATCAAGAAAAATAACCTCGTAATAGTATTAGTGAAATTGTACGGATGTCCTTATTTACATCGTAATACAGTAATGAGTTCATTCCCGCCTGCTATCACGTTTGCCACTTCAAAATGCCTTATGGTTATCCTTTAACGTAAAAAGAAAACGCTCATTCTTGAGTGCATTCCGTAAGCAGCAAATTTACACCATAAATAGCCTTCTCAGTTTTCAAATATCCTTAAAAAATAATAATATAGCTTCCATTTTTTAAAGATCAGCAAATATTTCGACACAAATGAGTTAACAATTAAGTTGTTTTCATTTAAATTGCTTTCTAAAGAGCCTCATACACGCAAAGACTTACCTGGAGATAAGTCTGTACAGACATCTCCGGGAGGTATGTCTGAATTGGATGATTTCCCATACATGCTTAGATCCCAGATCACATATAGATTGTTCATTCCTATGTTAAAATCGGTTGCACTTTGAAGAGAACAACCGCCAGGATCGCCACCCGTTCGCCGTAAACGAACACGAGATACCAGTACAGTCACTAATACAGTACAATTCAAATGGAACTACTAGATGGCAGTATAGTAAACCGGACAAAAGTTGTTACCGTCAAAGCCTATAACGCCGAGCAATCTGGGCATATAATGTTCTAGGCTCAGACTTATCTCCTAGACTTATAGTTCACCGAGAAGACGTAAGAGATCCTTGAAGTCAATTATTTCCCACTGTCCGTGGAGAAATACGATCACTCGAGAAATAAAATTCCTCTGTGGTTCTGCCTTCATTTGTTCGCGATTCCCTAGCGCTATTTTCAAATAGTAGGCTATGTCTATAGTTTCGCTTTATAAGTGTTATAATAACTTTTTTTGATTTTCCGTAAGCATAGAAAAGATTGATACATTTCTATATATTCTAAGAAAAATGCATGATAATAGTTCCTTGAATCTGAACTTTCATAGCTTGCCGCCATTATGCTAGAGAACTGCAAAATATAACAATTGAATCTCATCCAGATGCTTACAGTGTCGTTTGTTTCTATATTTAGTTTTTCTACCTCTTAATTTGGAGAGCGCTACAGTCGGAAAATTTCAAGCAGTCCTAGAAGTCTGGAGGCTTGTCTCAAGGTCAGAAGTCTCGATACTTTTTGCCCATTCACGAGGAGACTTGCCTGTGGAATTGGGTTTGCACAGACTTACCTCAAGGTACGTCTGTGCGTGTATGGGGCCCTAAATAGAAACGTGGTGACGTGTACCTATAATAATATATATATATATATATATATATATATATATATATATATATAGAAGTAAGAACTAAGAAGCAGGCAAAAATATTATTATTATTATTATTATTATTACTATTATTATTATTATTATTACTATTATTATTATTATTATTATTATTATTATTAAAAGCGAAATTTGTTTCCTTTACATGAGACTCAAACCTGACTAAACAACAATATGACGGTTATCGGTGGCGTCAGTTAGGCCTCCATATTAGTGTGTATTAATTTATTGACGATCGTTACTTATTTCGCTTCATTGTTGACTACTCAAGTCTGAAAATTCAGTTGCATCAATATCATCTGCTTCAGACATTGTCTTGGTTGAATTGAAGTATTTAAAAATGTTACAGAAACGTGACTGAGTTAAAACGTGAACATTATGCAACACGAGCACTGTAAGCCCTTTGTTATGGAAGAGATGGCGATACTGGTATTCCAGGACACCAGTAATTTCTGCGGGAAAAGGAATTTTTTGAAACCAAATCGGAATATTTAATTTCAGAAGTGTGAAAAAGAATATTTGATTTGTACAAAGTGCTTCAGTTTGTGTTAGGAGCTATACGCAATGACTTTGTCGAACGTTTATTTTATGTCATTGGAACCTATGGAATAACAGTCACAAGCATTTAGATATTGATGCTGTAGAAATATAAATTTAATGTGAAGTCAACTATACTTCGAATCTGTTCAAAGCTTCCCAAGGAGCAAAATTGAATAGTAGTTTATTTGAATACATGGCAACGTTGCAAGCCAAAATATCGATTTTTTTTCAAAGTAGGCTAATAATTTTGTTTCATTACGGTGTCGATTTAATCGTTGATTAATTTGTACTCCATTTATATTTGGTCCAGGGAAAACACTCGTCTAAAAATAAGACTAGGGTGAACACTTCTTCACTGACTGTGAATCAAAAGTTCCTCGTGCACGCCTCACGGTAGAAATAAGAACTACGTAGCACACAAACAACTCACTAACAAATATCGGAATTTCGTGTATTCGAACATTACTAATAAATGAATGAATTTAAATACAAAATAAAAATTAATTTATATTGAAACTGCAATGTACACAGAACAAGTATACAGTAGAAGTTCTAATCATCTACAAATGTGTGTACATATTTTGTGCGTGTTCTTAGGTAAGAGAAAACCAGCAGGTAAGCTATTATGTTTACATTTATTAATAAAAGTGTAAAATATTACTGAACGTTCTTCTTTAAGATACAGGACGTGGATTATTCGAATTGGTCAATGTAGAGCATCCACCGGCCACTGAACGAATATTGCACACTTTTCTCACTGCCAATGTGGCGCTATAAACCAATTTTCAATACTTTTATCACAACCACAACACATTAAAAATTGTACTGTACCATAGGCCTATATAGAGAATTATTACTACATTAACACATTTAGTATATTACGAAACATGTAAAATGTAATTATTATGAAAGTCGCCATTGCTTCTTCTTCAAATTAATAGTATTAGTACGATCAACTTCCAGTAGATGGAAACCGACACGATTGGCAGAGCTGGGAATACATGAAAACGAAATGATACTAAGTGTGAGGATTGTTACTACAGTGTGTAATATTATGTGACAGGTTAGGTTAGGTTTGATTAGGTGTTTATTATGTGACAGGTTGGGTTACGTTTGATTAGGTGTGTATTGTGTGACAGGTTAGGTTAGGTTTGATTAGGTGTTTATTATGTGACAGGTTAGGTTAGGTTTGATTAGGTGTGTATTATGCAACAGGTTAGGTTAGGTTTGATTAGGTGTGTATTATGTAATAGGTTAGGTTAGGTTTGATTAGGTGTGTAGTATTATGATAAAGGTTAGGTAAGGTTTTATTAGGTGTGTATATTATTACTATGTTGAAACCCATTGTTACATTAAAGAAATATGGCGGCATTCTTCGTTCACGCACAACGATTTTCGTATATAAGGTATGTATTTAGGATAGGCTGGTTGGGCTTACAGCTCTCCCAGTGATCACATCAATTATCTACTACTCAATACTTTAAATCCAAGACATTTTGAAGGTATTTTATCACGTTCCTGTAGTGGCCGGGATATAAGTAAGCAGGGCAAACATAACCTTTAGCGGCCACAACACAACAACACTAAGTAACAGGATGCTGAAGACTTTAACACGATTATAGTGGGTTAGATAAGGGGATGTGACAATTTTGTCACAGTCTTCTGTCTCCTGTCACTTAACTATCCCCTCATCAAACCCACTCTAACCTTGTCAAAGTCCTCGACCTCCTATCACTTAACTATCCCCTCATCTAACCCACTCTAACCTTGTTACAGTCCTCGGCCTCCTATCACTTAACTATCCCCTCATCTAACCCACTCTAACCTTGTTACAGTCCTCGGCCTCCTATCACTTAACTATCCCCTCATATAACCCACTCTAACCTTGTCACAGTCCTCGGCCTCCTATCACTTAACTATCCCCTCATATAACCCACTCTAACCTTGTCCTGGGACTCCTGTTACATATCTACCCTCATCTAACCCAGTCTTTTCACAGTCCCCACTGTTGTTCTATGGCCGCTTAAGGAAATGTTTACTATCTTATTCAGTTATAACTAAAACATCCTAATAAAAAACAACAATCCCGTGCATTCACTTCTGAACCATAAGCCTACAGTAATTGTGGAGAATCGTACTGATCTCTCTTCATGTGATGTTAAATGATGGAAGTGCCTTATTTTGTAATTCTTTTTAAATATGTAGGTAGCTATAATTCTTCCCATGAATAGCCTATATTTTAGCTCAGAATTGTACATGCTTTGCCACTATTTCTTAACAAATACGCTTTACGCCACGGAGTTGAGAATGACCGCACGATTTGAAACTTCACTGTTATTATACAGCACTTTCATTTCGAAACTTCCCTGTCTAAATAGCTTTTATTTCAATTAAATTTAATTTTAATGAAACATACGTCAATTAGATTCATTCTAGGTTTCATCCCAACTCTCCTCACCTCCTTTGGAATTTCAAATGGCATTCCTTTATTATGTTATTTAAATTTGAAAGATTATTCAACTGTTTATATAGTATCTCATTTATTTCTTCACGCATCTCATCGCTTAGCAACCTAGATTGTTGCTATTGTTGATTAGAGATGAAGAGAATAATACCATAAAGGCTATTGTTTATTACAGGTTATTTCAGGTAGTAATACAAGCTACGTAATATTAAGAAATATGGTTGTGTATTATAAATTTATTCTTTAAAATTTTAAAACAGGACAGAAGATAATAGAAATTACCCAAAATTAACTCTTTCAATCCTATAACCAATTAACAATAACAATTCAGGTTATCAGGCGACGATAAAAAGCAAAAGATGTGACAACGAATGAGATGTATAAACAATTGAATATTCTTCCAAATTTAAGAATCAAAATATAGGGTGCCAATTAAAATTTCATTGACGTGTATTTGTTTTTAAATTAAATTTAATTGAAATCAATAGTTATTTGGACTAGGAAGTTTTGAAATGAACGCCCGGTATATTTGTATAGAAAAGGTAAGGTTAGTTATTAATAGAGCCCGGATATTAGGCATTTATAACAGTTAAAATAGGTAAGCAAAAAAGGCAATAAAAACGTAAAAAAGCACAAATTTTGAAAAAGGCAATGTAAATTTTAAAATGGCATAATATATTTTAGCAATAAATTTCAATTATATCAACATAACTCACATTTTTACTTCGCAGTTGACACATGCTGACTTATAAAATACTCTTTTTCGTGATCAACAGTCTTTTCACAAATCTTACATAACAAAACTGTTCCATCGGTTGAAAACACACGGGCACCAAATTCACTAACGTAAGCATGAAGGTTACTTTTCAATGGTTTACTGAATTTAGGCAACCTAGATAACCGATCTTATACCTTCTGTCACCCGACAATAATTGACTGTTCGTCACTCAGATTTCTTTTTCCTACAGTAATAAACACGTGTAGCACAAAATTGTAACAGCAATATTTGAAAATATGAAAGCAAACAGTTAAAAATTCTACGTGATAACGTCTATGAGAACTGGCTTATAAAGCTGATTGTTGGTATCGTGAAGACATGACATAATATTTGTAACTGTGGATTGTCGATCATTATTCATATTATACCATTAGTATTAAAGCACGATTATTAACAGATTAAGCACCGAAATAAATTACTTTTATTTAATATTGTTAGTAAAGTGAGTCATTGTTTGATATATTTAAATTTCATGCACATCATTAATTAGAAAATTGCAAATAAACGAGAAATATTGCTTTAAAATGACAAAAAAGGCATTTATTACTGAATTAGTAAGAAACTCCTTAAAAAGGCAAAATAGGCAAAATTAAAAATTTACACTATCACATTTATATCTATGAAAATAATGACATTTTGCCAAACATCCGGGCTCTAGTTACAGAGACCGAACTTTGGCAGAATGCCTTTTAAATGTGCTAAATCTATCTTCATTTTGAAAGTAAATCAGTACGAATTATACCTTTGTGATTGAAACGTCACAGTTTTATGTTGCCCTTTTCTGCCTTTTTAATATAAATGCCTAATTTACAAAATAAATGCTTTTTTTTTGCCTTTACTTGATTATTTATCTATTATTTATTAATTTATTATTAAAAATTGCCTACAGGTATATTTTAATTTATTTTTATAACCGCTACAATAAAATGACTTCACCGAATGTATATTATTGTCTTTCAGTCAGTTCATATTCTCTTTGCAACAATGAGTGCTGCCGTGCAAAAATGTATAACAGTAAGCGTTTTAATTATCGCTTGTGTTTATTTGACAAGGCAACAATGAGTGCGGGTTTCACGTTATGTTTAACAGTTATTTTTCTTTCAGTTTTCATTGCGACGTTGTTGTAGCTAGCTAAATATTTCATATCACAACATATCAGTACAACCAAACACAAAAATGCACTTTTCAAGGCTACTGGGAAGAAGATGCCTTTTTGCCTGCCTATTTTAGCTATCTACGATGCCTTTTTGCCTGCCTATTTTAATGATTCATAATGCCTAAACTTCCGGTCTCTGGTTATTAATAACATCTCTCTAGTGAAGCAAATTACCGGGATAACTCCGGCGTACCGTATTTTTTTACTAATCCGAAGCTGCGCATGGACGGGGTTCGAATACCGCTTGGGTTTATTACTGACATTTTTCCCAAGTGGAAGACGAATGTCTGGTAATCCCATAGCGAATCCTCGGACTCATCTTACCAAATATCATCTCGCCATCACCATTTCCTTCGACGCTATAATTATAATTTCGTGGCTCAGTGTTTTAAAAAATCTAGTGGAAATTTACTCGTTCCTTATTTTAATCTTCTGTATGACACTTGCACAGATGTAGAATTATTGTACAAAAATTGCGGGTAAGCCACTACATAAACATTTCAAATAAGCATCATTCGAAAGGAGACAGAGATAATTATGTCAATAATGGTGTCATCCAATCCCGTGCGGATTGCTCTTTGTTGGTGGGCCTGCTCCATCGCTTGATAAACAACCATCCAGCAGTGAGGATGTTGCAATCAGTTGGAAATTTTGCTCGTAGCAAAGCCCAAGGTGAGAGTAGTAACAATAAAACGTTGCGAAATATGAAATCAATAAAAATTATTTAGGTTAGGATGGAAGACGTGCTTTCAGTCTCGTAGCCCACAAACATGACACAAGTTCACAAGTACTACCTATTATTATAGTGTTATGACTGAGTAGTCTACAATATTATATTTTTACGCCATTAGCCATCTATTTAAATGACTCTTCAAAGTCTTCGTAATTTTGACGTTAGCAGAACAACGGTGGCATAGGCCTATTTATAGTGGGAACCGGATATAGTAGTGCTTTGAGGAAATTTGCCTCACAATCGATTTTTACACAGCAAAGCAAGTGACCCGGTTTTTCGAACATACGGTACTCAACCAAGACTTCAAACACACCAAAATAATCCTATTTACCGACGATTTAGTATGTATGTATGTATGTAGTCAACCGCTGTGGAGTAACGGTTAGCATGCCTGACCGTGAAACGAGCTGGTCCAGGTTCAAATCTCGTTTGGGAAAAGTACCTGGTTGAGATTTTTTCGGGGTTTTCCCCTCAACTTCCGGCGTTGGATCCTGGATTCATTTTGCTGCCATTATCACCATCTCATTCAGATGCTACATAACCATAGCAGTTGATAAGGCGTGGTAATACGCCTATATAGATTATGCCTGGTTATGTGCAAGAAATGAATGAGTGGATGAATGAAGTAGTATATGTAGTAGTAAATTGGCGAATGAGTTGATGTAATATTGTAGGAGTGAAATATGAATTAGTGGATGTATATAAGAATGAGTGAAAGAATAAGTGAATACGCGGATGTGTTAATTAATAAACGTCACGTAGGCCTAAATATGAATGACTAAGTGTATGAATACAATGAGAGAATATACGTACAAATGAATGAAAGAGCGAATATATTATATTGTAATTATTGAGCAGATATTATATAAATTAATGAGCGAATCTGTTCGTTAACGAACAGATATATGAATGAATGTGTTAATTAACGAGTTGGTACATGAATATATTTATTAACGTGCGTGTATATGAATCAATGAACGAATACATTAATTAATAACCGGGTATATGAATGAATGAATACACGAATATATGAATTAATGAACGAATGTGTTAATTAATGAGGGAATATATGAATGAATGAACGAATATGTTAATTAAAGGATATATGTATGAACGAATATATTATTATTTAACGAGCGAATATATGAATAAATTAATTAAAAGAATGAGAAAATATGTCAATTAATGAGCGAGTATATGAATGAATAAGCGAATGTAAGTTAATGAAGAACATGGATGGATGGATGGATGAATGAATAAATTAATGAATATATGAATTAATGAACGAATATGTTAATTAATGAGGGAATATATTAATGAATGAACGAATATGTTAATTGAAGGATATATGAATGAACGAATATATTATTATTTACCGAGCGAATATATGAATATATTAATTAATTAGAGGAATGAGAAAATATGTCAATTAATGAGCGAGTATATGATTGAATAAACGGATGTGAATTAATGAAGAACATGGATGGATGGATGGATGGATGAATGAATGAATGAATGAATGAATGAATGAATAAATGAATATAAAGTTTCTTTTCTTCATCGTATCTAACAACAGGTTTTACGTAGTCCCTACCCGAAAACCTGACAGAATTGCAATAGTCTACCGAGATGCGGATATCTTATTCCGTAATTGAAGCACTGACGCCAAAACATTCTGCTGGCGGCAATCCCGCCGTTTAATGCAGCAACATTTCTCTATTCGCTGCTAGTAGAAAGCAACAAGGAACTTCACTGACATGGAAAAGTGTTTGTTAAACGAGGTTCTAATCACGTAGCGAACCAATTATTTATTTTATTCGGTGGCAAGTTGGAAGCCGACTATTAATATCACCGGCCCACAAAAAGAACCCCCCAGAATCAGACGGTCGACCACCTAGCATGCCTAATCACAACACTTTGATGACCACGTAAACCAGTGATCGTCTGCATTCGCTGAAATGCGTAATGGGTAAGGAGTGTATTGCAATATGCACCGTCGTGCAGAAGCGAGAGAGAGAAAGCATACCCGCCAGCAGCCACGGATGCACGATAGTGCAGTCTCTTATCCGCGGGTAAGAGACGCTAGCCCGAGTGTGCACTGTGCTGATGACCGCTGACGATTTCACGCTATATTTATTACAGGCTTATTTTTATAAGAAAATTTTCACTTTTCATTATGCGATGTATTAAGGGAAGATAATGGTATAAATTAAAATACTTTTCCTAATAAATGCACTTTTTTTTTTTCATTTTTTGTATGTAGAAATATCATCGCTGCATCAATTTAAATTCGAGATTAGTTCTTGGAAATTTTGAGTCCAAATTTAAAAAGTGCAAGGATACGTACAGTAATTCGCTAAAAATGATATACTTCAGCCATTTTTCAAAATAAATTCAAAACAACTTTGAATTTTGCTCCTAAAAGCGCTTTTTTTTAATGTCTGTCGCATACATAATTTTGATTCCGGCTTCTAAAATTTTAAGATAAATATTTACATTTTAAGAATGAATTTTAAAAGTACTTTTGTAGAAATATGGAGGCTATTTTTCAAATATAACAAAATAACAAGTTCATATTCTACAGAAAAGTTCCCTAATAGCGTAAAGCAGTGGTTCCCATAGTGTAGGTCGCGACCCCCTGAGAGGAAGAGTAAAGTGCTCAGGGGAGTCGCGAGTTGATTTACAAAATAAAACAAAACACCTTCTTAATATACATCTAGATTGTATTTAGAAGTATAAATATAACGTTGAGCATAAAAACCAGTAGTTAAGCCTATATAGTAAAAAATAATAGTGCGATAAATGTGCCTGTTTTTCAGAAAATTGATTCTCAAATCTATACCTTATATTCGACACACAAAGTGATATCATTTTCAAGTTCAAGAAGATTTCTCGTTTTTTTATGGTAATCACAGATGAGAATTTTATTTTGCGTAAATATAGGCCTAAGGTTGCAAGTGTTATAAAAAATTTAAGAAATTCTGTTTACAAAATCACATCATTAGGTACATGTTTAAATGTATTTTCTCTTCTATTATTATTATTATTATTATTATTATTATCATTATTATTATTATTATTATTATTATTATTATTATTATTATTATTATTATTATTATTTGGAATTTCAGCCACTTTTAATGCAAATGTCTAGAAATAGATACAATATCCATCTGTGACTGTCGTAATAAATAAATAATTGTTTTCAGTTTCTTTCGGAAAATACTCCAAAAGCTGTTGTTTAAAATTGTCCAAATTTAATTGCACGTCCACAAAAACAAACATAGTATTCATACACGGCTAAATTTTCCACTGCTTCTTCTATTTTTCGAACTGGATTAAATACAGGTATACCGTATTGGGCGGGGGAGGGGTGTGGCAAACAAACGTCTCGTCTAAAAGTAGGTCGAACCTTCAAAAACTTTGGCCAAATATCACGCATGTAGCATTAATAGTTCTGAAGATATTTAACTGTTTGCATGAGAATAAAGTAAGAATTTAAAGTTTCGGAAATTACAAAGTTAAGTATAATTTTAAAACCCTGTGCACCAGAGCTTCAAAAATAGCGTTCCAACAGCTGACGAGCTATAAATACACATTAAATTTTATTGATATATTTTTCACATATCAAAGATTATTTCAAAGCATTTTTTTTAATTCATCGGTTTTCCACCATATTTAATTATCCTTTTCTCTTGAAAACCCTGTGCAACAGAGCTTTAAAAATAGTGTCGCAGCCTCTGACAAGGACATAAATACGCAATCAATTTTATGTAATATATTTGTGTATTTTAAAACAAAAAAATAATAATAAAATTCACTGTTTTTAACTACATTGAAATTATTCTTTCCCCTTAAAAGAAAATATTCTAGTGCCACGTTTTGATCATTATTTCCAGTAACGGCCAATGGTGGCGCCAAAATTTTTAATTTGGGGGAAGGCATTCTGGTAGGGAGAACTTCAATAATAAGAATATAATATGTCTTAATGCTACATCCTCGCTAAAAAGTGGACTAAAAAGCAAATCCAACATCTGGGATTGAACAGACACCAATATAGGGAAATTCTTGAAAACATTTTGAAGGATTAAGTACATATGAAGGGTTCAGAGCCATAGTGGGCCAAGCGCCATTTATTAAAAACGGACAAAGCAAGAGTTAAAGTTAAGTAAATACTATAGTTTAATGAAGATTGACATATAATTTAGTTTTAATGTGTATACTTTATATTACTTGCTATATGTTTCCTTTGAATTGTGGTAATAACTTCATTTTAACTCTTGTTTTCTACGGTTTTGGTAAATGGCACTTAGCCCACCATGGTTCTGAACCCTTCATATACTAAACAATCATCTGTTTAGCAATTTCTAATTTCTCACACATATAAATTATTATTACCATTTCTTCTTTTATGTTTATTGTAAATTGTTTATGAATTCTGGTCTGTTTTGTTATCTTGAACCTCTATGGTCATCACAATTTGTTTCTGTAAGACAGTCTCCATGTGGAATAAAAGATATAGACAAACTTATTTTCTTATAATTAACATAATTTAAAATGTTATATGTGAAAAGATTATTATTAGTCCAGGCAAAAGTTTCTAATATTAAATAGGTGCTAATACTGATTGGCAAAGATTAATTTTCCATTTGTACACTATCAAAGAAATAAGGAACTGGTTAAAGTTAAAATTTAAAGAAATAATAAATTAAAACAATACGATTTTTGCTATGCACACAACGATAAGACAAATTGTGACTAAATTAAAACAATAATGATGGATTCACGGGCTATCGGCCGAGTTAAAGTTGTGGAATACTCTAAGCTTTCGGCTACTAACTCTGTAGCCATCTTCAGGGATCTTATAATGCCGTTGTATGAATGTCATCTTATATATATCTTCAGGGAACTGATAATTCCGTTGTATGAGTGTCATCTTATATATATCTTCAGGGAACTGATAATTCCGTTGTATGAGTGTCATCTTATATATATATATATATATATATATATATATCTTCAGGGAACTGATAATTCCGTTGTATGAATGTCATCTTATATATCTTCAGGGAAGTGGTAATGCCGTTGTATTAATGTCATCTTATATATCTTCAGGGAAGTGATAATGCCGTTGTATGAATGTCATTATCAGTTCCCTGAAGATAAGTTATATATAAGATGACATTCATACAACGGCATTATCAGTTCCCTGAAGATGGCTATAGAGTTAGTAGCCGAAAGCTTGGAGTATTCCACAACTTTAACTCGGCTGATATCCCGTGAATCCATCATTATGAATCAACGTCGAGAAAGCCTAAAGTCATACAAACTGAAACAGTAATTAAAATTTTGGATGAATTGGGTTGTAAATGTTCTGAAATAAGTTTTTATGGCACTTTCAATATTTGTGTGGAGTGAGGGTCAGATATGTTGGCATTATTTACCTTTAGCTCGGCAATTACTCAAGTTTTGGCTTACGTCGTCCATCTTGACATTTATAGAAGAATTAATCCGGCTGTCTATTTTTCGCTAAAAACTTGAAAAATCTTACAAACAAGCAGAGACGTATCTTAATATAGTCTGATGAGAATGTTACGACATTAATAAGATATTTCGAACAAAAAATAATTTGCATAACTTAAAAATAAATATGTAGGCCTAATTATTTTGGAAGCGACTCTCCAGATACCTTTATCAGTCGTTTTACTTAATTTATCTAATCTAAAATTTCAATCAGTATTTTTTGTATTAAACTGTAGGCTAGAGAAAGCATGATATTGTCTTGCCAGCAACGAAGAGAAATCCTGATTTGTTGTGGTAGTAGCGAAGGTCATAATTTAAGCATTCGCTGCCCTTGTATCATATAAACTTAAACATAAACACTATTATTTATTTAGTGCGTAAATCGTCACGATATTCCTTTCACCCGTTGATATGACCGGAAGTATTTTAAAAGTGTGAAAATATTGATGGAAACTTTCATAATATTTATTCTCCTCTGGTTTAATAGACATTTAACAACAACTTTATGCAACTCGTGTTGTACACAGAATTCTTCAGGCCATTGCATTATTATTGTAACCTCATTAGTCATTGGGATACCTCTGAGGGGTGACCTGGCTGGGACTTGGATTTTCCTGGAACGGATGCGTAGACCATGTACTTGGAGGCGCATTGTGTGTCCTGTACTGTGGGCAAAAAGTATGGAACACTGCTTGTACGTTTTCTATTTTCAACATTATTTTTAAAAAATCCTATATACAAAATAAATATTTTGAACTTGTGTTCAAAAACTATGTTGTTCATTTACAAAAGGTTCGTTCCAACAAGCGGTTCATGGATCAGTTCATGTACGGTTCCTGTACCATCTTATGCGCATGCGCTAGTTGAGCTTCTGCTATGGGATTGAAACTGGACTGGACGCTGTTGGAACACTTTCGCGGATCGTATATACTAAATCCAGAGATGCTATAACTGTGATCATCTTTGTTAAGAACGGGATGCTTATTATTATCGTTTTGCAGCTAATTCTAATTGCAGAAAATAGAATTTACATCATTTTCTATAAAAAGATGACAAAAAATGTTATGGAAGGCAAGAATTCCGCTAATTCAATGTCGTGTACTGGGGGACTCTCGTCTAAAAATACTTCTTTTTTTTTAATTATTAATGTATGTACGTTATTTATTATACTTTTAATCAAAGCTGCATGTTGATATTGTAATTAACTATTTCAATACCCAAATAATTTCCATTCCCTTTCTTTTTGGCGAAAATTTAAATTAAATCTCTAGTTTTATTATTCGTCTGTACTGTCACTTTTCATCTTTAACCTCATTGATGTGAACAGTCGATCATGTCTTTCCTCAGTATCCAGAAGACGTTGGTGAGCTTATGCGCATGCGCGTCTCGCGTACACTTCCGTACATGCCTCAATCCGCGGACTATTTCTGACCGTTCCGAACCCATGTCAAAAGCTTGTTGGAACGCCCGCCTGCAGTACATGTTTCCGGTTCAGGACTGGTTCGGATTGTGTTGGAACGCTTTTTCTGTACTGCGCATGCTCACGATGGTTATGGACGGTTCCTGACTGTTGTTGGAACGAACCTATTGTCTGTGTCAAGGAGTCTGTTTTTTTTTTTACTGGTACCATGCACTTATTATTATTCTATCAATCATTCCGGTGTCACAACAGCTGTCGCCGTCTTCCGGAAACCAAACGCCACTCCTCTCTGTTCATCCAATAGCTTGGCTCTCTAACCCTCGAGCATTCATAGCTGCTAGTACGCTCTCCATCCAAGTCTCCTTTGGTCGTCCTTTTCTCCTTCTTCCTGGTGGGATCCATTCATAATGATTTTTGGTAATCGTTGTTCTGGCATTATTCCGATATGGGCTTTCCACTGTAACCTTTTCCTAGGACTCGCGTTACGGAATGTGCGCGCTGGTTCGATTCCTCATGCGGGAAGAAATTTTCTCATGAAATTTCGGCCAGTGTATTGGACCGGTGCCCATCCAGCATCGTGATGCACTTGGGGACCTACGATAGGTAGCGAAATCCGGTTGCGAATACCAGCTATAACGGCTGGGGGGATCATCGTGCTAACCACACGATACCTCCATTCTGGTTGGATGATCGTCCACCTCTGCTTCGGCATGTGGGCGTGAGGCCAGCAGCCGGCTGTTCGGTCTAGGCCCTTCACGGGCTGTAGCGCCACGGATTATTATTACTGTAACATTTTCCTTTCTATTAAATAAATAATTATGGTTTATTTAACGACGCTCGCAACTGCCGAGGTTATATCAGCGTCGCCGGTGTGCCGGAATTTTGCTCCGCAGGAGTTCTTTTACATGCCAGTAAATCTACTGACATGAGCCTGTCGCATTTAAACACACTTAAATGTCTTCGACCTCGGCCGGGATAGAACCCGCAACCTCAAGATAGAAGGCCAGCGCTATACCAACTGCGCTACCGCTACGCCTTTCTATTATAATGTCTGTCTCGTCTTGCACTCCAATAATTTCTTTTATATCTTTTTTTTTTTCTTAATTTGATATAGGCTATTTGTGATTTTCTATTTTTGTAATATTTTTGCTCCACCAAATAGAATTTATTGTCTTTTAATTTCCACTTATTATCTCCTGAATGATCTATCTTTGTGTATACTTTTATATCACTCATGACCTACATTATTACTGTTACAATTAAAGGAATATTTTCGAATGTTTTGTGAAAAACATTTTAAGCTTACTATAATTTTTAGCTACAGGAATTACTTCCTGTAAGTTCGTAAATTTGTAATTTGTACTTTCGTGAAATAGGCCCCAGCACTTATCGTCCACTACTTTACGTTCACGATATATTTTATGTATGCAATGGAGGGAGAAAGGAACGGACCACTCTACCCCATTATCTTCTGGCTTAGCTACTTCATGAAATCTTTATTGGGGTCACTTATGAGGTTCAGACCTGTCTTCGTTCAGCTGACACAACGACGACGACAACAAAAAAAAAAAATAAATTATATTCCAACCATATCTGAAATCGAATATCTCGTTACATAATCTAATCTTAATTTTTGTTCAAAACTTTATCGTTTGTTTCACTCCCATTAGATTGTTTTCAGAAACACTCTTTACATTATACTAAAACTTTTACATCAATGGTATTACAAATTATAGAAGGACCGAAAGTGAGAAACAATAATTTGACCGAAAGCCACAATGCATTTCAAAGTATTGAAGCTTAACAAAATGGTCCACAGCTGTGGAGTAACGGTTAGCGCGTCTGGCCGCGAAACCAGGTGGCCCGGGTTTGATTCCCGGTCGGAGCAAGTTACCTGGTTGAGTTTCTTCCGAGGTTTTCCCTCAACCCAATATGAGCAAATGCTGGGTAACTTTCGGTGCTGGACCCCGGACTCATTTCACCGGCATTATCACCTTCGTCTCATTCAGACGCTAAATAACCTAAGATGTTGATAAAGCGTCGTAAAATAACCTACTAAAATAAAAAATTTAACAAAAAGCGCGGATTTTTAAGTATTAAATTATTTGGCCTATTATTATGATTATTACGCTTATGATGATGATGATTATTATTATTATTATTATTAGTATTATTATTATTATTATTATTAGTATTATTTCAATATAAAATAACAGAACTAACATATTATTACTGGTATTTTGAAGTTGAAGAGAGACTCTGCTACTCTTCTGCAAAATCATATCAATATGAATAGGTTAACTGTTTTATTTCATCTGTAATCTGTTTTAAATTAAATAATTTAGAAAATGAAATGTCATATTCAGGTAGAAGGCACTCCTTAACAATCTCCGCATCTGGAAAAGGTATTAATTTTTGCTAAGTGCTACGATGCTTTGTTGTAAATTTGTTTTTATGTACAGTGGAATACATTACTTTCTGTTCAGATATTACGGACTAGAGTCGGGCACAACCGGTTACGAAAAATTGAAATTATGTATTGCTATTGAACGCCTAGCGGTATAGTCAGTATGCAAAGCTCTCCCATCTCGCGGAGTGTCTCAAGGTCGGTTTATCGAATATTCGAGTTATTTTTCTTTCTTTGTGGATGGACGGCAAATTGAGCAATGCAGGAGTACAATAGCCTTTGCAAGGACGCGTTTATCATCTGTAGGCCTACCATTTAATTGATAATTCTTCCTCTTTCAGTACATTCATTCAATCAATCCAATCAATCAATTAATCAATGAATCATCCATCGACTCATTAATTAATTCATACATCGATTCATTGATTCATTCATGTATGGATTGATTGATTCATTAGTTGATTCATTCATTGATTCATTGATTCATCCAGTCCAGGCATTAAAGTTGGGTACATTCAAGGGAAACAACATCCTTCGTGAAGGTACAAGCATCTGAGCTTCAGAGTCTACTTTTCTTTTGTTAATAACATGCTATCTTCTTAAAATATGATGTATTAATAAAATAATAATGCAGCTCTTTAGAGTGATTAAAAAGCATTTTACATTAACAACTACTGTTTAGAGGTATGCATTTTGCTCTTCTCTTATTGAGTAATTGTAATTTATTTTATTCTTGCACTTACTTACGCACCAGATTTCATATTCTGCATTACGCTTATTTCCTTTGATGTTACCAGTGTCCATTTGTTCATTTATGTATTAGTTATGAAGATAAGTATATGAAAGTGTCAAATCAATAATTTGTTAACCTATATCAAGCAAACACAATTTTTTGTAAGACAAAGTAAATTTCCTTCGAAACACAGACGTTATGTCCTTTTTATAATGTCCACAATTTTAATGTCCATTTTATTATGTCCATTACATAAAAGTCCATAAATATATGTCCAATGAAGTATATGTCCACTTTATTTTAGTCCAATTGCACAAATTTTTATGTCCACATTTTTACGTTCACTACATAATTGCACAATACATTATGTCCATGTACAAATTTACTTCAATTCCCTACTCAATCTCTTCTGCCTGTTCATCTCCATACAGCTTCAGACGATAACTAATATCTTTGAGGTAAGTTCTGATGCGTCCTTCTTCGTTGTAGTGGTTGTAATTCCGAACAATCTCTTCTACTCGATTTAAATTTGGAGGTACGATCTTTTAATAGGGTGTCGCACATTCAAATGCCCGCCAAGCACATCTCTCTTTTCACATCTATAGCTTCTCTTTTGCCCATTACTGCTGTATGAATGATGATGATAACAAAAACTTTTATACAATAGCAAAGGTTTTCCTTTTTTAGACTGGATCAATTTTGCTTCATCCATGGTTGTGGCTCAATGCACTCTATAGAGGAAAGGAGGTAACCGTTTCCATAGTTTCGATGAACAATGAAACAGCAAGCTAGAAATACTGCTGATCCAGTATTAAATAAAAGTGGACATTTAAAAAGTAGGCATAAATGAAAGTGGACTTAAATAAAAGTGGACATAACAGTCATGGACCCAAAAAATATGGACGCACATAAAATGTGGACATAAATGAAATGAGACAAAAATATTGAAGGACGTAAGTCATATGGACATGGTTTCAATGGCCTTAACGTCTTGAAAACTTTCCTTCAAATTGTTACTCCGTTTGTGTAGTCAGAAAATGTTGGTTTCACGTATGATGAAGTGCGCCTGGTGTTCTGTCTACTTGCATAACATAAGGGGCAGTCGGTTGAAAATCGAATATTCGGCCGATTGTCCGACCTTGGCGGATTTCTCCAACCGGCCGAATCTAAACCGGTTGTAAGCGCTATTTTGCAACTCTCTGTTAGGAATACTGTTAACATTTTCATTTTGTCTGTCCTTGATAGATGTTTTGGATACTTGTTATGAAAATTTGAATGCACGCTATAGTAATGTATATTAAGATGACCCCCAAGACTTCACTCCGGCCTATTTTGACTATTGCGGATGATGTATGATATGAGGGGAAGATGAAGTGTTTGGTGGAATGGAGGGAAATGGGAGTATCTCGAGAAAAATCCTCTGCAACGTCTGCTTTGTCCACCAAAAATTTCATTACGACCTGGCGGGTATTAATGAATAGTCTCTACTTCGTATATTCTCTTCTACGTATAATAGAATGTGGATAAATACTCTGGAACAATTTATCTGAAACTGTACACATTCGGTCTTACTAATAAAAACTCTATATACAGCAGTTTAACTGTCTTATACAATGAGTAGCTCGTTTATAAGTCGTGTGTAAATTCCTTACTAATAATCACTACATACGTCGTGTATAACAGTATAACTGTTACATAGCTACGTCATAGTTTCGTCATTACTTCATTACGAACGGTAATAGAATATCTGAGGTTCTCTATTGCATCCGGTAGAGCGCTCTAGTGTGCCGTGTTAAGTATCGATAGTACAACTGACTGATCGATTACCACACTATATTTTGGTCAAAGAGTACAAACTACAGCAATATTATTCTAATTATTCTGTGCTCTTTGGTTTGTTCTTCTGTGGTTACAAGGCAACCATCATCATAAAATGACATTCGATACGAACAGCTGTTAGAGGGGCGGCCATTTTTTCTCTATATACAACGCTTAAACAAGGGGTTTCGTGTAGGGGAATATGGGGCAGGACGGGGTATAGCCTCTATCTTCCCAACAAGTAGTGCAATCTACCAATTTTTTTTTAGAACTTCGTCAACTCACGTAAATATATCATCACACAACACTTACTGCCATTCCTTAGATCTGTTGTATGTTATTCGGATGCTGCATCATATTGTATCATTCATTTGCAACTTTAAAGTATTCTCTTGTCACACGTAAGTAGAAATGAGATTTATTTAGACAATATATTTTAATGTCATATTATAGAGTGCTTACCTGGCTTTTAATTCCGAAACTTTCTTAAATTTCGTGCGTTATTTTTCCTGCCAATACCTGATAACTTAGAAATTGTGAGTATGGGGCAAAACGGGGTGGGGCATAACAGGGCAATACGTCCTGCCTCACGTCATATTTGTTTAAATTTCACCTCCTGTAATGGGTTGTTCGTTCTGTTGTTTGTCAGAAGAAGGTTGGATTAGATGCGTATTATGTCTGAAATGGGCTCACAATTGTTGCGCAGGAGTAGACAGTGAAGACGAGGATGCCACGCACATTTGCATATTTTGCGAATGAATTTTTCTCAAGTAAACTTGTAAAATGTTGTAGTATTCACACTTTCAGTATATAATTTTTGTCACTTTTGCCATTTAATTATTATAAAAAATAGATACCCCATTTTGCCCCATACGTGGAACAGAACGGGGCAAAACACACATTTCGAAAAACTAATTTATTTTAAGGTTATAATGACCGGATTTCACTCGAAGTGCATATTTTTTTACTTGTTTACAGTGTAATAAAAGCATATATGTCATAAAACCCATGCATTTACATTATCTGATACCAAATAAAAGCATTCAAACATTAACTACCCCGTCCTGCCCCATGTTCCCCTATATAACTACTGCAAAGCAATTCCCATTGTATAGTTACAGACTGTAACTATGCATGGTTTATTAGTAACGTTTTCTGTCCCAACTCTGCATAAGTATGGTATAAAAACTATACACGGTTTATTAGTAAGACCGATTGTGTTTTACAAAAGAAAGCTCTAAGGATAATTAACATGTGTGCGTAAAAGAACACCATGTAAAAAGATTTTTAAAAATTTACAAATATTGACCTCATCTTACGAATACATCGTTCTCACAGATTTCACACGAGCTGCTCGGATTCGAACCGTCCGGTAATAAATCGTGAACTGCCTGAGCTACGGTTGGCCCGGGCTAATTGGTTACTTACAAAGAGGTGGCGGACTAGGCAGTACGAGACGTCGGACGTGCCCACAATGGAATAAACCTGTCAAACAGCTCCCGAGTCGGGCACAGACGTGGAAAAGTGCCGAAAACATTCCGGTGCAGGACCACCTACGTACAACTCACGCTGTATTCTGCATTCCTGCCGGCTTGTGAATTGGTGCAGGAAAGAAACGCAGGCCCGCGGACCCCACACTGAATCAATCCGGAGACCACGGAATTTGAGGATCGTCAAAATTGCATTCTGCAACGTGTTTTACTTTTTTTAGGTTCGTGGATAAAAAAGAAAAAGCTCCTTTGCGCTTCAGTTTATGGTGCAATCGTAACAGAACTACACATGGGTCTTCAAGATCGCCCTGAGTCGATAGGATATAATACCGTATTTTTTCTTAAGAAGGCACATAGTTGAACGAATAACTAGAGCGTCGACGTTTCTCGCAGCAGATTCGGGTTCAGACCCCAGTGATCTGTAAGTTCATTTTATCATTTAAGGAAGTACTGTATGTAGGCCTACACTTTTCGCTAGTATAAATTTAACAAAATTCGAAATTTAATTTTTACATATTCCGAATTAATTTTGCGCTGGAATTTGGTATAGCAATTAGACAATACTTCTAGATTAATAAACAATTTTTAGAATCGAAAGAACTTTTATTGTTAACGGTAATTATATTTTTAAATTGAGGGGAGTACAATTTGGGCAGGGAAAATTGGTTTCACTGATCTCTTGTACAATTTCGAATATTTTTAATACTTTTTTTTCTCAGTTTTATTCATATTGAATGGTTAATAAATCCTGCCAGTATCAGTAGAATGAAGAAATGGTTTTGCTAATGCCATGAATTGTAAAATGGAATTATTTGTACATAAAGAACTATTAATGAAAAAGAACTTGGAATAATAAAACAACTCTAAAGGCAGGGTTTGTTCTCCAGAATGAAATACACTTGCATGTGTAAGGTTTAATGAATTTATCTAGAAACGTTAAGGTTATAAAAAAAACAAATTTGGAAAACTTAATTCACGGGAAATGAGCGATAAACTTAACAAAGATGAGAAATTTTGTCCATATTTAAATGGCCAAGCCAATTGATGCAGTCTCACGTATTAGAAATATTTAAACATTTTTTCCACCATACTATTGAGGAAAGTCCATAAAAAAACATTTTTCGACTTCCGAAGGTGTATAGGTCTATGCTCCCTACGTGAATCGTAAATACACCTTTCATTATCCACTATGACCAACATCGAGGACGGGTAAATGATCAACCAATACGAACTAGACCAGGCTGTTTCATTTAAGTCTAAGCGATTATTCAATATGAAATAATAGGTTGGGAAGATATAGCAAAATCTGTTCTGATCCCCTTGAATCAACTTAGTAAGAGTATAATTAAGATTTGTTTAAATCAGTGTTTAGATCAGGCCTGCACAAACAGCGCTCAAAGAGCGCGCGCGCTCTTTCGGAGCGGGAGAGCCGTGTTTACCGCTCGCCGAAACGGGGAGGAAGATACGTCAGAATGACAGACTTGCTATAGGTAGAGGAGAGGGAAACGACCACTCAGTTATCTAGTGGAGTGCAGTGTGTAGGCCTATTCTCAGTAACTGTTTCACGTTGCTTACCTACTGCTACAGTACAGTATGGAGGAATCTAAAAGACGGAACATAACATTTAACATTTAACGACTTACAGCTCGAACTTATCGATCTTCAATGTGACCTAAGAGCTAAAGATCGTTTGAATAGTACTACTAGCCTGGTTGAGTTTTTCAAGACTAAACATTAGCAATAATATCGACGACTACACAGACTGGCTGTGAAAATGATTGCTACGTTTGGCTCAACATTTATATTTGTGAGCAACTGTTTTCTGTTATCAACTTTAATAAAGGCAGCATCGAACATCTGTAACTGATGTTTCATTACGATCCGTAGGCTACTGTTCCTTTCAGTTGCCAACAGCATAAAACCTCGTTTTGATGTACTGATAAATAAAAATATAACAAAATGATATTGTACATTTAAGTAGCTATAGAATTTCTATTACTTCTGTAAAATAAATATTTCTTTATTAATTAATAATAGTCCAAGATAGTTTTGCAAACACTGAACGGGAATTTATTTCATAAGTACTCATAATAGTACTTCCTTTTGCGTTTATTTTGTACGAGATCACCCCTTCTTCCAGTCCATCCTCATAACAGAGCGCAGCTAATATCTGCCTTCCGCTCATGAGCTGTGAGCCGGCTCGGAGAGCGCAAACTTTGTGCAGGTCTGGTTTAGATTATCCAGCAAAGATTTCAAAGTTTTAGACATAGAAAAGAATTACGAATACCTGTTACACCAAAAATAAAACTAAGAACATGTCAAATTAATATAGACTACTTATTCTACAAGAAGATATTACGCTACTTTAGTTTCAGTACTTCAATGTAATACCAAATCTGGTCTGAGACATAGCTCTAATTTGTACCCAACACTATACAATTCTTTTATTAATAATTATCCTCACCTAGCATTTCATTCATTCATTCATTGTGTTCTGTCAAAGGGCAAGTCTTTCACTGCAAACTCAGCATTCTCCAGCCTTTACTATTTTCTTTCTCCGCACAAGATCCATATATCTTAATTTTGTCTATCATATAATATCCTTCTTCTGTCCCAAATTCTTCTCCCGTTCACCATTCCTTCCAGTGCATCCTTCAGTAGGTAATTTCTTCTCGGCCAGTGACGCAGCCAATTCCTTTTTCCCTTCCTGATCAGTTTCAGCATCATTCTCCATATCCACATTTCAAATGCTTCTAGTCGATTCGCTTCACTTTCTAATGTCCATGTTTCAGCTCCATAGAATGCCACACTCCACGCAAAACACTTCACTATCCTCTTCCTTAGTTCTTTATCCAGAGGCCCGCACAAGATGCCCCCTTTTCCTATGAAAAGCTTCCTTTGCCATTGCTATCCTCCTCTTGTTACTGCTTACAGTACATCCCCAGAATTTGAAGCAGTCCACTTTGCTCTTCTGCCTTATTTAGAATTCGCAAGTTTACCTTCTTTATTTTTCTTTCGATAACCATGGTCTTCGTCTTGTTTGCATTTATCTTCATCCCACCTGACATTAATTAATGATTTTGGGTTTGAAAAGAAAGTGTAGAAATTATTTATACAAACTTTTATCCAACAGAAAAATGGACTCTTAAGAATATTTCCTGCATTCTTATAAAATAATAATTAATCTTAGACGACATTAATATAATGGATCACATGCGGAGACAAAGAGGAAGGCAGAAAATAGAAAAGATTGAAAAAAGCTGGGTTTGCAGTGAAAGGCTTGCCCTTGGGCAGTACACTATGAATGACTGAATTAACTGATTAATCTTATTTTACATCGTAATGTACGTTGTTGTATAGTATGTGCTTAATGTATATAATTTTACTTTTACGTTTCCGAGAACACTCCCGTTCATAATTTCTGGCTTTTTCAGAAGTGAGCTATTTATAAATTATATATTGTAATTTTAAATTTTGCGTAAAAGAGCTCAATAGAATTTATTAGTATTAATATTAATATTATTATTATTTTATTAATATTATTATTAATATTAATATTATTACTATTATTATTATTATTATATTCCAAACGATGATGCTGAGATCATAGTTTTTCGTATTTGATAGTCTATAATTCCCACTCTTTGTAAATGGAAAGAAATACAACACAGAGATCTGTTAGTCAATATGGGCCGTATTCATAGACATTTTTAGCTCGGGTTTCCGGTGGATGATCAGCGTTTTTCGTATTCATAAACCAGTGTTAGCGATAGGATATGATTTGAATTCTGTACTAGTAACCAGTGGATAGCCGGGGCTAGCTTAGTACGCTCGTAGCGCGTGCTGCGAAATGTCTATGAATAGCACCCTATAAGTTTAACATTTAAATCCAAGGAATGAATTATTTCACAAAACATGATGTCAATCTGTGCGTGAGCGTATTGTGCGGGAGCCGAATAAGGTTGTGTTGTGCTGTTCCTTGCAACACCGCGTTGTCTCCTCAAAAAACATGTAACGCGATGAGGCATCTCCCAAGTGATTGGTCAGCAAGATTCATTCAATAGCTATTTTCCCTGCATGTTTTCCTGGTGAGTAACGCTCAGGTACATTACCCGCGCAGCCAAGAACTTCCAGCACGCGGAAGATGATATTGATTGCATACTCCTCTCACCTGCGATAACAAACATGACCAGACAAATTGCTGCCCCACACGCACCATCGCGGCCATCAACATCATACCAGAACAACTACCGAACAACCTTGCCCTAAGTCAACAACTCGGGCTTTTCACTTACGTGACACTAAACGCTTGTATACTGGGACTCCCGTGAAGTGGGGTCATCAAGACGCCGAGTTCACTCATGACGAAACATGACGTAACATTAAAACCGACCGAATACCCATGTACGAGATGGAATTGCGACCCTTAATTGCTTCGTCTTTTACACTACACTTTGTATTATCTAGCCATTATTTAAGCTAAGACACTAGTCAGAGACAATATCATGATAACCATGATATCGATGGTGCTTAGGTAAAACGGCTTAACTCAATAGAATTTTTTTCAGGAACAACAAAAGTTAAATTATAACACATTATTAGTTACCTTATAGGAAGGAATGTAATCATAGTTGTCAAGAAACATATCTTTATGTTTAGTAATTAAATTTTAACTAATTACAGAAAAAAGTCACATATAAAACATGAGGGTTAAGCCATTTTACCTAAACACCATCTACATGGTGATAATGGAGAAATGTTGACACAATAACGAAAAATAAACTGAAAAACTTAGAGGAAACCCGTTTCGAAAAATTACACGTAGTAACTTGAAAATTAAATTCAACAAATAAAAAAGTGGCATTATTGTTCGTCCAACTATTCATTCCAGCCTTGAATGGTAAGACTAGTGACTCAGCCATTTTTGCAACAGTCAAAACACCGCGAATTTTCAAATACTTCGTCCAACACAAATCTCACAGGTTCTGTCAGGGATTGAAACCTAGCTTTCCGGCAATGGTCCAGCTGTAGCTCAGTAACTGATCCTCTTAATGAAAAGAGTCGGAATTACATCCCAGTGGATACTGTGAAAAGATTTTGTCCTAGTACTTCGATAAAAGAGTAAATGCATCGAAGAAATCAAACGAAAGATGATCAAGATTTTGGATGGAGTTCTATGATTTTCAAAGGAGTTTTAAGATTTTCTAAGCAGTTTCAAAGATTTTCAAAGCAATTTCTAAGATATTCAAAGCAGTTTCAAGATTTTCAAAGCAATTCTAAGATCACCAAAGAAGTTCTAAGATTTGAAAGCAGTTCTGAGATTTCAAAAGAAGTTATAAGATTTTCAAAGGTCTTCTAAGATTTGCAAAAGGGAAGGAGTTTTAAGATTTGCAAAGGAGTTCTAATATTTGCAAAGGCGTTCTAAGATTTGCAAAGGATTTCTAATGTTTTCAAAGGAATTCTAAGGTTTTCAAAGGAGTTCTAGAGTTTTAAAAGGATTTCTAAGGTTTTCAAAGGAGTCTCACAGTTTCAAAGGAGTTCTAGAGTTACAAAGGAGTACTAGAGTTACAAAGAAGTTATAGAGTTTCAAAAGGGTTGTAGAGTTTGAACGGAGTTCTAAAGTTTGAAAAGCGTTTTGGAATGTAAAGGATTCCTGGAGTTTGAAAGGAGTTCCCAAATTGGAGTTCGGGAGTTGAAAGGAGATCAGGATATGAAGTTCTGGAGTTGGAAGGTGCTCCAGATTTGGAAAAGTATCCAAGCCTGGAAGTGTACCAATCTACACTTGGAAGAATATTCAAACCTGGAAGGGCATCGAGATTTGGAAGAATACGAGCATTCAGACTTGAAGGATAGGCTATACGGATCTACAGCATCTAAAATAGTGTAGATTGAATATTGGGAATAGGCCTACAGTTATGAAAATGACAATAATGCTGCTGCTGCTGCTGCTGATGATGACGATGATGAGGATGATGAATTGTAACAGTGACTTTAGTTCCCTTGCATTTATTGTTATTGCAAGTTATCTTGAACTTTCTGAGCGGTGACAGAAGGGCAGAGGGAAGAAAGCGCGTAACGTGGGTGGAGCCAACTGAGTTGTTTGCGCATGCTCCGCATCATAATCTCTTGTCAAGAAACATAGAGCTATTTCCCTCACTGCGTACCAGTAGTGTTAACATGGAGGAGCAACCACAGGGTAGTAATTATGGTCAAATCACACCAAATCTCCACAGCGGAGAAAGAGAAATTATCGAAAATATAATTAAGTGTTGCGAGGAGGAAAAATTAAACAAATGTTTGCTGGAATCTCTTGATAAGGAATATGAGAGCGCGGCTAAATACTCTGGCAAAAGTATTAGTTCCATGAAGGGAATTAAGAATAATACTGAATTACAACCGAATGAATCTCACACTGCTCTGAGAAAGAATAGGTATGTAATGTTTAGAAATTATTGCTATAAAAGCTATGTACGATAGTGAGTGTACTAATGAGCGACATAATGAATTACTGTTGTAAGTTATTATTTTGTTATAGTTTTGTAAAACATATTATTTCATTCCAGAATCAGGACTTGTGTAAATTTGAAGTGGACGACTTCGATCAACATGTCATTCGGGATACAATCGAAGAATTCTATTTTGTTCAGAAAGTAGTGCCTACGATTAAGAAGATAATTCCGAATGGATGATGCTATTGAAGATGGCAGCAATGATAGGGATATGGATTGTGTATAATTGTAAATTAATGTAAATTCAAATAATTTTATTGTTATAAGAATATGTACATATCAGCTGTAGGTGTAAGTCATGTAGACCTATATAATGTATAGAAATAGCTGTAGTAACTCCGCCATTGCCGCTCGCCATCCCGGATGAGAGAGCAGGAGTGTACAAACGATTATAGTTAAATACTTATTACAGGTTAATTAAGACCTGCTACGAAACCATGTTCTCCTCTCAAAACCGGAGTGTCGTGAGATGATGATGTCTATATTGAACCAAGTTCTTTTACAGTAGAGAGCCGTGAAGTGAAAGAAGCAACGTTTTCTGAAAAGAGTCACGTTGCCCGAGGGAGGGGCATCCTTGCCGTGCCGTTACGTTGATGAGTACATGCCGTACCGAGCAGTTCGAAAGACAGACTTAGGGGATGTAAGGTTCAAGATAAATTGCAATTACAGCATTCCCCCATTGCTCCAACAACCGGAGGGATTGTAATTATACAGATAAGTTTCCGTTGTCGGTGAGAAATTCATCTCAGCTGCTGGTAGATGTGAACACGGTGGCCTTGGCGGCACATCACAACAAATAGTTTAGTGGACACGAGCGGGTAACAAGCTCGCCGCCCTCTGTCATCCCAGATTCACATGATACATAATTGCGGAGGGCGGGGGCCCCTCCAGAGGAGGGTCGTCATGTTCCCAATAAGAGCACCAGTTGACCAAGCTCGGCACGAGGCTTGCTATCTACATACAGTAGTTCCTTCACTTTCTTTAATTCTTATTCAGCTCGGTAACATACTGATTACGTATTCATATAATCCTAAGGCAAGACGACGTTCAAATACGAAAAAATATTAAAGCAGAATCTACTAATACTATAGGCCTATGCCATGGCCACACAACTAATGTAACCTGCAAAAAAATTAACCGCCTTGGTATATAGCTCAGTTGACAAAGAACCGACTGCGGACCTGAGTTCAAATCTCAGCGTTGGAACAGTTATATTTGTGATGGACAAAGTCAAGATTGTGATGGTACTCCCGATTTTCTATAGTCATTCCACCAACACTGTCCGCAATTCCCCTTTCATTATCATCTGTCTGCAAAAGAAGAACAACACTTGTGTTTGCCTGTCACCGAATTAATCGTCCACCGCTATGGTTTTCCTCGCGTTTGTCCAAAATTTCATAGATGGCAGTGGTGACATAGGCGGACAGCACAATCGGCAAGCAATGCATTCCATTATGGGGGGCAAAAGGTCTTGGCTTCGCCGAGTTGTTACCCTCTCTAACATCACCGTGGCGTTCCGAGTTCGATCACCGTCTGGGCCATGAAGGAATTTGTGGTGGACAAAGCGAGCGCGAGGGTTTTTATCGAGGTTCTTCCGTTTCCCTCTCAATTATCATTAGCCTACTCCACCAGTACTTCACTATGAATGTTAGCGGATAAGAATTTGTAATTGTTTCATGCTTCTTAATTGAGGAGGAAGAAACGAAAGAGATATTGGTTACATAATATATATGTAAGAAACGACTTGATTACTGTAACGGGAATGCCTCAAATTATATAATTCTTCTCAGTTTTTTACAAGCGAAATAAATTTTCCGTCTGCATGGCGCGACACTGAACATGGCACAACATAATAGTAACAGTTGAGCAATTAAAATTGATTTATCAAAGAAGGTCATGATCGCAGATTCAGAAAAGTTGCTCATCCGAGAAATTTGGACGGATTTACCGAGATCCGATGCGTGCGATACTATGTAGTGAACGCGATTACATAACAATTACAGCAAAGATTGTCTTTTTCTGATCCGTGCGATTCGTCCGATGAGTGCGATACGAACGCTTACCTTAAGAATTTATAGAGTTTCAATATGTAAATCAGTAGCAGTTCAGTTCCTACAACTTTTTTCAACTTCTCTGACCTTGTGTTTGTAAATTAATTATTATATTATAACCTTCTGGATCCTTATGGTCATCCTCAGCGGAGGGGACACGATTTTTTCAAATCTTTCTCTCTTTGGGAGCTTTATCTTGACATACTCTAGGTTACTGCAAATTATTTGATTCCACCTCATCTAAAATTACGAGCTTGTAGGAATGTTGCTATATAACGCCATAGCAGTTCATTTCTGGCACTGAATGTTTCCAGATTCTTTCAAGCCTCATGTTCACATCTTATGGAGCAGTTATTGTGACAATGACTACTGGTCAATATTTCACGTCAACTCATTCAGAATTAAGGTGTAGGTGTGTTGGCATCTAATGCAATAACAGTTAAGTTTTGGCATTGAATCTTTCGAATTTCTCATGTCGAGTTTCCAGTTCCTTCGCTGTTATCCATGTATGGAAAAGCAAGTTTGTCAGCTGTGATTCAGCCGTTACGAGAGCCGGTGTAAGTAATGAATGACCTTAGGCTTAAAAATGCAAAACATACCTGCTACCTAATCTCATGACTTTTATTCACGTTAATTTGATTAGAGTTTCACCTCTTGATGCAATGACATCAACAAAAAAAAGTACAATGTATGAGATTATTCATATAAATCTATAAACCGAGTGTATCGTCTGTGGATCAGCGAGGAATATTTTGAATAGTCAATTAAAAAATGTATTTTGTTTTGTTGCAATTATGTTAGGAGATCTATTGAGGTAATTCATTTACTTGTCCAGACATCAGACTAATAGCATCCTGAATTCAACACATTGCATCAAAGTAACAAGAAAATGATGTCTTGTCCTCGATTTTCCATTAAGTGAATCAACTGTCCAATCTAAATTCCAAGGTCGTGAAGTCATGTATTTGCAGTAATCTTCCACCGTTTCGGAGAAACTTTCCTCGTTGTCCAATGCCCTAGTTTACAGAGCGCTGAAGCAAGAGATTGCGGCCAGTCATTTCTGAAGCCGTAAATCTCAACAAAGAAAATTAGTAATATTTCACTTATCATTCGTGATAAACATTAAAAATGTTATTTTTCTCTAATTCCACTGCTGTTCTACATGTAACTAGCATTTATGTGAAGTGTTCAGTTGTTTTTTCTACTGTAAATTATTATTTTATTTTCATTCTAACAATGGTTTAGCGGTCTGTAGAATCTGTACTGTATTGATGGAGGAGATTCATAATTCCTATGTAATTTAATCAAATGATATAAGTATATTGTTATTTTGTTACATAAATAAAAATGTAATCCTAACATGCTGATGAGTGTAACAATTTCTTCAATTAAATATAAAAACTGAAAAAAATTAAGTTTTAAAATATTACTAAAGTACGTAGCAGTTAAACAAAATGTTAATGAAAATTTAAGGTAGGAGAAATTTTTAATTGTGGTAAAATCAACAGAATAATTCGAAATATAAATATATAGGCCTACTAAAGTTCATCAAGTTGGTTTGGCCATGTTACTGAAATTACTGAAGGAAATTAAGAATATTTATATAAATTCCAATATGATCAGACACAACTTATCAGACCAAAAACTAGACGGAGTGATGACATCATTCAATGAACTAGAAGCCTAAAGTCGAGAATTGGACAATGGGTATTCAGAATAAGAAGAAATGGCGGAAGATTGCTGAGAAGGCCAAAACAATTAAAAAGAAAGAAGGATGAAGTTAATTTTTAAAATGAAGAATGTATGAATTGAAGGGTTGGTAACAAAAACCGGACAAGTCCAAACTATTAATTTTTCATCATCATCATCATCATCATCATCATCATCATCATCATCATCCAAAAAAGTATAAGGTCCTAGGCCCGTTACGGTCTCAGTGAATCATTCTCGGGCCATCTTTTTTTTTTTTTGGACGGCCTAAAGATCTCTTCCCTTGGGGACGGTATTGGAAGTTTATTCCGATTCATTCGTTGGACACGGTTTTCCACTGCAGCTGGTATTTGTTTATAAACTGTAGACTGGTTGTAATTGAAGTTCTTGCATGATATCCTTATTTCTTTTGCGGTGCAAGCGAAAAAAAAAAAAACTGTTCGTCACGTTTCTCATACAATAAAATAACCTGACATATTTTATTAATGCATCTCATATATTTATCAACTTTGGTAGAAAGTTTCACTGTTCTCTTTTATATGGATTCTTGAAAAAAAATATATACATTTGGACATATCCACTTTTTGCAGAAAATTTTACATGTACGCACATTAATTGAGGAAAAGTATATGCAATCATGTGTCATTCATATTGTCAACTGTATCAACATACAAATAAATACTTTATAAGTGTTTTATTAAACTAAAAACTTAATGTTGGAATAATTTCCTGAACAAGAAAAACAATAGGCCTATTGTTATGTTTATATATTTTTCTCTTTATAAATTTATGTCCTTCAGTTTTTGAATTCTTGTCACGTCAGGTATATAAAGTACCGAAAAATAATAATTTTTATACCAATAAAATAAACTATGCTCAATAAAAAATTATTACTCTTGTTATAACTGTTTTCACTAATCACACCCACTGATATTTTCATCTTCTGCTACCTCAACATTCTTCTCATCCTGATAACTTTTTTTATCTGGTTCATTTTGATGATCATTCATTTGTAAAACGAAATATTTAACAGTAACACCGATAGTAACACCTAATATGGCGATGAAACAAAAGGAGGCAACACTAATGCAATCTTCATGATAATTTCTAACAAGAACCGGATAAGTTTGTGACTTGACCTAATTTCAGTGTCCCTTTCTTGCTGCAAGATCCTCAATTGTTATTGTAAACGATAAAAAGAATTAAGAAAAATATCTTGGTTCATGTTATTTTTATTCGATTTACTTCATAATACTTTCGGTATTTAAAATACGATAAAAGTTTAAAACTTAAAATAAACTTTAAAACTTCATTGTGCTCAAATATATATGTATTTAAGAGAGGTAACGTACCTTAAATACGCCGTACTGCCGGTTCGAAATGCTTTCCTTTGCGTCAGCGGTTATAATAATAATGATAATGATAATAATAATAATAATAATAATAATAATAATAATAATAATTCATCCACCTGAAGGCTGAAAAGGACAACGCATTCTCTATTTGACTCAATTTCTCTTTTCATATAACACTTCAAATAAACTTGAAACTTTTAAAGCTAAAGCTAAATTTTTAACTACGTAATATCACTTGTTGCCATAACAGATAAATTTTGTAGGACCAAAAAATTAATCTTTGCTAGATTCTTCGCCCAACAGAGCATATACTGTGAAATCCCGGCCACCAAGTCACTCAATTGAGTGCGCTCCTTGTATAATGGCAGTTGACTTAATATAACATGTCAACATACATGTCGAACATGGAGTAAGGCCACAAAGGGAAAAACATTAGAGGGGGGGGGAATTCGATCCGGTGCTGTGGATGGAACTTCGGCGTAGCTCAGTGGTTAGAGCGCTTGGTATGTAGAACCAAGGACCCGGGTTCGATTTCCGGTGCCGGAGCGAATTTTTCTCCTCTAATATCAATTTTAACTAGACTTTGAAGCTGAAATACTTTGCTAGAAATCCATATTTCGAGTTGATGTAATTTCTCAAGTTAGTAAAATTACGTTGCAGTGAAGATTTCATTTTAATTTATGTTTACCGACAGATTTCAACTCATCAATTAAGTTTCACTTGCTGCTTGTTCTCATTTTGATAGGATGGGAGATTGAAAGGTTTCGCAATCTGGGCTGAGTTCCCTCGACAGCCATAAGCTCTTAATTAATGATATCAGATGAGAATCAGCGGCGCAGATGTGGACTCGGAACAGATGTCTTAACGAACTTGATGATGATCCTCAGCTGAGGTCATCAATACGATTAGTCAATTCCTGACAAACAGCAGGAAACGGGTGGTTCTAATCAGAGAGTCTGGTCTCAATAACACCTTACGGGGATCCATTTCTTCCGCTTATCCTCTACTCCTCCAATACGAGTAGAAACTAAACTGCTGTGCCGTGTACAAAAATACCAGATATTGCATCTCTCTGAATTTTAGTTCGCTCTTCATTGCTATATTTTGATATTAATGTATCTGTGATATAAGTCTTCCACGAAATACTCGAAGTTTTTTTAGTTGGTTATTTAACGACGCTGTATCAACTACTAGGTTATTTAGCGTAGATGAGATTGGTGATAGCGAGATGGTATTTGGCGAGATGAGGCCGAGGATTCGCTATAGATTATCTGGCATTCATCTTACCATTGGGGAAACCTCGGAAAAAAAATCCAACTCATCAGCCTAAGCGGAGGTCGAACCCACGTCTGAACGCAACCACAGTCTAGTATATACAGTCGCGAAGCTCAATACGTAGTAAATATGCAAACATTAGAAAGTTGCTCACCACTAAGATCGCTAATATCGCCTCATTACAGGCAATGCAAAATAGTACCGTCACAGTCTATTGTTTCTAGCACCCTCAGAACTCAAGCTTCGTGAGTGTATATAGTAGACTGTGACGCAACTTCAGACCGGCAGGCAAGCGCCTTAACTGATTCGGAACCCCGCTTAAGTAGGTAAATAACCTCTCCTAGAAGTTAACGCTAACAATTAACATTGTAGGCGAGTTAAGATAATACTATGATAAAAAAAAAGGTGATACAATGAGAATGAAATGAGAAATCAATACATTCTCAGGAAACCTGCTGCAGGGCGTCCTTGTCAATTACAAATGTCAGGGGATGGCTGATATTCCACATTAAAACTTGGCAATTGAGATGACATGAAAATAATGAGGCAGTGATATGTAAGGTTCGGATAAAGTAGCTGTATCGGGATAGGTTGTATGTCTGTATAGGATAGAGGCTTGACATGCTTCACACTAAGTAAATACTACCCTCTTCCACTAGCTAAAACTTTATCTGCTGGAAAGAGCGCTTCCCACCCCTAGCTAAAACATCAGTGAATGGACGAATGGACAGTACAGCCAATAGAAACTGAATATACGTCGACATTACTGTCCGCTGGGGGACACACGACAACTAGTTAATGTATGTAAACAAAACGCACGGACCAGTGTTGCCCATCCTGATACAGTTACTTTATCCGAACTAAGTGATAGTAAAGATGAAATGGGAATAATAAAGGATAGAAGTGTTCGCTGGAAATGTGAACCAGAGTTACCTTACACGCTACAAATCTGAGGGAATCTGGCAGAGTCCGAACCAGAGATGAACAACGATCGAGAAAGCAAGACTAACAGCGCCCGCAAAGCCGAAAACCCGTTGTATTACGTCGCGTCGTTGACGTAAAGACTGCTTGTGAGTGTTTCGAGACGCCGAGATTGATCACTCCCGAAGTCCCGAACGTCAATCAGCCTTGAATCGCCACAGTTGTTTGTACCTGACTGAAGTTTTATCTACTTTGGCAACTGTTATAAATGTATAAACAATCAAGTAGCCTATTTGAAACATCATCTCTACCTTTCAGTGTATAATAATCCGTTCCCCAATATTTATTTAATTACTAGGCCCTTATTAAAAGGCTAGGAATTTTCGTTTCATATGTTTAAGATCAACTGTGCAATCTCAAGTAAAAAGATATTAACGTTATGTTTTATGTTTCTTAGAAATCCAAATTTGTTTGAGAACTGTTTTCTTTTATTTATATAACCATAGGTAATATCATTATAATAGAATCAGAACATTTTTATAACTAAGATACTGTTTTCTTTTGTCTTTTTGTCTCATTTAAACATTTATAATGTTATTTATTTCAGTGATGTATGTTATTCAAATTTACGAAATCTTTCCACGCCGACCAAAGATATTTCGAGAATGATGAGCGAGACTCGAAGCGCACGAGAATGAGGAGACGAGACTCGAAAGACAAATGAAGCGGTGAGATCAATAATCATTCAACTCCACTTCTGGTCATTCATGTTTTGCAAATTTGAAATTAAATTTTGGATATTTCCACAAATGTTACGACTTTAAAAGTTGGTATACTATTTTATCTTCATCTCTAAAACAACCAGAAATATTACGTGCAAAAAATAATAATTAGGTAAAAAAAAAGTTTTTTGCATTTTTCTCGAAACTTGTGTAAATGGACTTTAATGGTTATTGATCTCACCACTTCAAATGCAACAAACACAGCTAGTGAGAGCGGCAGTTAGTTTTTTTTTCATCTCTAGTCCAAACTATGTCCCTTTTCTGAAATCCCGTCAACGGAGTGAGTTAGGAATGGACCTCTCCGATTGTCGCCTCAGGTCAGAAACCCTACTGAACGTCCCTTGAAGGCAACAACTATCACATTCTGAAATATTACGATTAAGTTATGCTTGATTAAGAAATCACTGCAATGGATACAATAGTAAGGACACGAGATGGAGTTTCGGGAATTATCACGACTTACAGTCATGGGTTTGTCAATCCTCCTTCACGTAATACTCGGCTAATGACGACATTCACGTATACACTTTTTCGATTCTCAGACAAGGCGGTTAAGTCGTGTGTTTGGAACCGTTCCAGCAGCACATGCCAACAAATAGGCTACTTGTAATGTTAACTTCTTTTATTACGAGCAGAGCGCATAAAATGTAATAGCGACAAAACACATTCTCCCTGATTTTATGGGCAGTTACAGTTTATTTAAAGTTCATTTTGAAAGATAACAACATGTATGTTTTTGGATGCTTAATTTCTTCTAACAACCACTTCAACAATTTCTGATAGGCGAATGTAGCTATGAACTGAAGGTTACTTGTTCGATTCCATGTGAGCCTATCTTCTATTTTGACGCTACAATAGTTATTAAGCCACCGGCGTGGCTCAGTCTGTTAAGATGCTTGCCTGCCGATCTGAAGTTGCGCTCGGTTGGATTTTTTCCGAGGTTTTCCCTAAACGTAAGGTGAATGCCAGGTAATCTATGGCGAATCCTCGGCTTCATCTCGCCAAATACCATCTCGCTATCACCAATCTCATCGACGCTAAACAACCTAGTAGCTGGTACTGCGTCGTTAAATAACCAACCAAAAAAAATAGTTGATAGCATCTACTATTCCTTTTTTGCCATCCCATATTATTCTTTGTTACATCAACTCATCTCACAATTGAGCCTCACACAACAAAATCCTCTTTCTAACTTTGTAGACTACTGGTGCGACAGCCCATTAAGGGCTAAAGTCGACGTGCAGACTGCTGCTCTCACGTTGACATACTTCACCAGAGTGAACGATCATCCAATTATATCAGAGGAATCATATGGTTAGCACGATGATCCTTCCAGTCATTATAGCTGGTCTTCGCAACCGGATTTCACTACCTATCGTAGCTCCTCTTATTCATCACGATGCTATGTGGATACCGGTCCCATACACTGCTAAAATTTTAAGAGAAAATTCCTTCTCCATTGACTCTACCAGTGAGCATTCCGTAATGCGGGTCCTAGGCATGATTTCTTAAACCAGTGCTATTCAACCTGGGGTACGCGAAAACTTTTTAGGGGGTACGTAAAATTTAAAATAAGCATATAGGCCCTTCGATTCATGAATGGTCAGACCTAATGATTGAATTACAAGTTCTACCACAGCCGTCAATTCCCTTGACTTTCCCTTAAAACTGAAAGAAATTCCGCTTGAAATGTACGTTGATGGTGCACTGAAAATAAGATTCGAAAACTTGTCAATTTGTGACTTTTGGTGTTACGCTCGCAAAGAGTATATGGAACTTAGTGACACTGCCATTTCACACCTTCTGCCATTCCCCTCTACTTAGGCCTATTTGTGTAAGCAGAGTTTCTCTGCACTGACATCAATCAAAACGAAACACATAAATCGTATAAATTTAGAATCACGTCTGCTACTCGCACTCACGAAGATTACACCAAGAATCGAGGAGCCGCCGTGCAGAAAATAATATCAGACCTCTCATAAACAGGACAGGACCATTTAAATTAACAATATAATAAGATAAATTTATTTAATTATTTGTTTTATGCTCGACCATGTCGAAATGTAGTAATTATACACCTGATAGTAGCCCTTTAATGCACCTCATTAAAGTACACCTATTCATTATAGTTCAGTTGTTCATCCAATGGGAAATCACCTTTGTAGCATTATAAAAGCGCAAGTATCGATTATTCTCGGATATGCAATCGAAAGACAACTAGCGAAAAGTCACGGAGAATGGAAATCCAATACTGTCGCAGAAGGTTATGTTCTGTTACTATAATAATTAACGCTAATTGTAAATAATATTCAAATAAATTCAATTTGTCATCTCGTTTTTCAATTCTAAATCAATTTCCAGGTTATATCAAGACTAATGCTCATGTTATTCTCTAGATTATATCAAGGTCAATGACATTTGTGTCTCGGAAAAAATCAATACTTTCGCGTCTGCGCACATCTCACAATTTAGAAGGTCAGTTCCGCTCCTCACTTACATAACCATAACATGAATACTTATAAATAATTTCAAGTTAGAAATATGGTCGAGCATAAAAAGTCGTATGAAACTTGGCTACAATGGTAATTAAGACGCTCGTATGAAAATTATGAAACTCGCTTGCGCTCGTTTCATAAACAAACATACTCGCGTCTTAATTACTACCATTATAGGCTCGTTGCATAATGTATTATTATAGCATGGTTCTTATAGTTTGAAACTGGGTGATTTAATAATTGATAAATTGAGTTTAATTAAGTTTAGATATAGTTATGTATAATTTTAATTAACAACTTTGGGGTACAAGCGTAAGTGAAGAAGTGTCTCTAGGGGTACGGGGAAGAAAAAAGGTTGAATACCATTGCCTTAGATCACGACTCTAAATTTCTTAGAATAATATACAAATGTATAAATCTTTTCCATGCTTATGGGGGGAGGGGGAAGTTATAATAATACTTATAAAGCTGACCCCGAACTGAGTCCAAATGTGAGTTCGATTCCTGGCTGAGTTTTTTCCTAGATTTTCCTCAAATGTAATATGAATATCAGGTAATACCACGCGAATTCTAGGTCTCATTTCGCCAAATATCATCTTTGAATCACCAACTCTACCGAAGCTAAATAACCTAGTAGTTGATACAGTGGCATTAAATAACTGAGTAAAAATTTCAGGCCCCATATAAAGTTACTAAAGGTTGTCCAACATTTTGCTCACTTCTCTATTGATAAATTTGCCACGTGCAGCTCCTTGCTATCTTAACACATTTCTTTGGTTATGTATTAATTTATTTTTATTCTTGTAATAATAGACATGTAATTTATTTAAAAGTCCCGCGCCGTGGCGTCGCGGTCTAAGGCATCCTGCCTAGGACTCGTGTTACGGAATGCGCGCTGGTTCGAGTCCTCATGGGGGAAGAAATTTTCTCATGAAATTTCTGCCAGTGTATGGGACCGGTGCCCACCCAGCATCGTGATGCACTTGGGGAGCTACGATAGGTAGCGAAATCCGGTTGCGAATGCCAGCTATAACCGCTGGGGGGATCATCGTGCTAACCACACGATACCTCCATTCTGGTTGGATGATCGTCCACCTCTGCTTCGACATGTGGGCGTGAGGCCAGCAGCCGGCTGGTCGGTCTAGGCCCTTCACGGGCTGTTGCGCCACGGATTATTATAATTTATTTAAAATATATCTATCTATATATATATATATATATATATATATATATATATATATAAACCTTCGGGATCAGCACACAAACGCAGCTACTGCCTGAGCTACGTCAAGCTACGTCAGTGGCTGAGACGAACCGATCGTATAATCCATTTATAGTAATCAAAGACTTCTGTGCACTTTTAATCCCACTGTATCATCTTCCTTCGTTTGAACTTCTTCCATCTTTAAAGAAAAATCGTCAACAGGTTGAACTAGGAATGATTATCTGGTGGTATTAATCCAACAGCTGTAAATATAAAAATTGGAAATTTATCGTTTGAAAAAGTGTAAAAGTTCAAATATCTTGGAAGGAATAGTAACAGATTTTATTTATTTATTTATTTATTTTTTTATTTTATTGGGTTATTTTACAACGCTGTATCAACAACTCAGGTTGTTTAGCGTATGAATGAAATGAAGGTGATAATGCCGCTGAAATGAGTCCAGGGTCCAGCACCGAAAGTTACCCAACATTTGTTCTTACTGGGTTGAGGGAAAACCCCGGAAAAACCCTCAATCAGGTAACTTGTCCCGGGCCACCTGGTTTCGCGGCCAGACGCACTGTCCGTTATTCCACAGGTGTGGACATAGTGACAGATATAAATAACACTCAGGAGGAAATTAAAGCTTTTGACATCCAGTCTGCTCTCAAAAGAACAAAGTTAGAATTTACAAAACAGTTATATTACCGGTTCTTCTGTATGGTTCTGAAACTTGGAGACTTACTTTGAGAGAGGAAGAGAGGCTAAGGGTGTTCGAAAATAAGGTTCTTAAGAAAATATTTGGGGCTAAGAGGAATGAAGTTACAGGAGAATGGAGAAAGTTACACAACGCAGAACTGCACGCACTGTATTCTTCATCTGACATAATCAGGAACATTAAATTCAGACGTTTGAGCTGTACAGGACATGCAGCACGTATGGGCGGATCCAGAAATGCTTATAGAGTGTTAGTTGGGAGGCCGGAGGAAAGGAGACTTTTGGGGAGACCGAGATGTGAGTGGGAGGATAATATTAAAATGGATTTGAGGGAGGTGGGATATGATGGTAGGGACTGGATTAATCTTGCACAGGATAGGGACCGATGGCGAGCTTATGTGAGTGCGGCAATGAACTGCCGGGTAAGTAAGTAAGTATTAATCTAACAGTAATGAAACAAGTAAAACTCTGTGAATGTACGTCCTACTCCCTGTATCCATTCTATACAACGAACACCTTGTTTCTACCTGGGACAGCCCACGCTCTTCTAGTTTTCTGGCAGTCATCTCTACAAACTGATGTAATAATGCGATTCCTTCATCTAATCACCAGTCTCTGTTGGGAGATTTCTACGCAATCAGAATTCAAAGAATTGATCTCATTTGAGAGAAACGTTATCGATGTCTGAGACATGGGGAGTAACCGGGCTCTGAACTCACTACCTGTCTTAATGACAACTGTCTAGTCTAGGTCATATGCAATCGCCTCCAGTGCGTAAATAAAATTTCATGAAACTGTGATACAACTTTCGCCTCTTGCACTGACAATGGGAAAGTTGTGCCCTACTGATGTCTCGAATTTTAGGTTGTTTCTCGAATTGGGTGATGAAACGTCTGTCGCGACAACTTGTAAATTAAAAGTCCGACAAATGCAGCTGTGTGAAAGTATGGAGTAAAAATCCATCGACCACTTATCTGCTGGTGTAATAAAAATTCTCTGAAGCAGAGGTCGAGATTTTCTAAGGGATGTCACTGCCTACAGCGTTCTTACTTTCTCTACAACGCATTGTAGCACTTACGAAAAAAAATACACGATGGCATTTCATGTTTTTACTGCAAATGGACACTTTTTGATTCAACGAACATGTTTCGACCATTTTCTCGATAATTTTAATAGAGCTGTAGTTTAATCAGTTAATAGTATCTTGGAGCCGTAATTAATAATAATAATAATAATAATAATAATCATCATCATCATCATCATAATCATGGCATAATGTGCCAGTTCTGGATTCAGAATTAAAATGAAACATCTCGCCATCTTTTTATTATTTTTACTGGGAATCCTATTCTCCTCTTTCATGTGGTATGTAAAAAGAGTAGCTGAAGTGGTAGACGATGCGGTTACATTCTTTCTACATGTTGTTTCCATCTATTTCTAGGCCTATATTGTTGTACAATGCCATTAAAAACAATTAGGTTCAATTCATTTCCGGTTTCATTGCTGTATTTATGATCCATTAAATTGTATCCTATTGATCGAAGGAGTCTCATTTCAGCAGCCTCTATTCTTTTTTCTTCTCCTTTTGTTAGCGCCCAAGTCTCGGAGCAGTATGTTATTGTCGGTATTACCATTGCTTTTATAAAATGTAGTACTGGCCACAGGAAGTTCTCCTTATTGTACCAGTAATCTTTTGGAATCTAGATAATTTACTCTTAAAATCTGCATATCTCAAATATGAGGTATTACAGCCTAAATAGCAAACTTCAAAAGCCTGTTCCAATATTTCTGCAATCCTTGGGGAAAAAATGGCATAAGTCAGTTTCCACAAACATTTTTTATTAATTTATTGACAACTTACGGAACATCTGCTCGCTTGGGAAGAGAGACATAAGAATTTCTCCCATTACAATAATTCATACAGAAGAAAATCAAATCGACATAAACCAGTATGAAGACAGTTTTTTCCTTCTCCTGTAAATTGTGCCACTTTTCCCGAGCACTACAGATTTTATCTTATAGGGTATTAATATTTAAGCCTACATCTAGGCCTACACCACATATATATATATATATATATATATATATATATATATATATATTCCACACCTGTGGAGTAACGGTTAGCGCGTCTAGCCGCGAAACCAGGTGGCCCGGGTTCGATTCCCGGTCGGGGCAAGTTACCTGGTTGAGGCTTTTTTCCGGGGTTATCCCTCAACCCTATATGAGCAAATGCTGGGTAACTTTCGGTGTTGGACCCCGCACTCATTTCACCGGCATTATCACCTTCATCTCATTCAGACGCTAAATAACCTAAGATGTTGATAAATAACCTACGAAAATAAAAAAATATATATATTTGTTGTGCAATTCACTTTATCCATTACACAAATCTATGGAATATTACTTCCATCGACTGTGAAAGTCGTACATATCTGCGTCTGTTCTCCTTGTAAAATGTCCACAAAATTTCTATCCCCTTGGATCAGGGATGAATAACTCGAGAAGAGAGGGGTGGAAGCATGGGGAAAGAGTTTGTTCCCCCGTCCACAATCCTCAGCCTTCAATGACGTATCTGTGACGTTTCGTAAGCACATTGAATATATATCTCTTCTCCGCCTACCATGTCCAATGACGCGAGGGTTGAAAGGAAGGAATGAGTTCCGGCTTGTGACGTCTGCCACAATTGTAGCACTGTTTTGCATCCTTGCCTTGGATCATTCTCCCATCGCTTCGTTACATTTATCTGAGGGGTTCACAACCAGAATGGATCAAGTCCATCTGGGAATAGTTCTTAGATATTGAGTCTTAAAGTTCCTGACTCCCGCTTAGCAACCTTCACCTTCCATAGGAAATGCTGTCCTCTGTGGCGTAACAAATGAGTTATGGACTTTGTTTGTTATGGCAATGAATTAATCTAAGTTTTCTTCATCCGAGATTGTATTAATCCACAAACTGATCACTGGTGGACTTCATCCACTCTGGTTGTGAGCCCCTCATCTGATACTTCACTTCGAACTTCAAACTATTCATTCAAATCTCCCTCCATGATTTTCCGTTTATCAACTATTCCTGCATGAATAGCTCCTAATGAGCGCAGCTCGTTCACCAACTTCAACAATACATACGGCCCAGTTCATTCTGAGCATATTTTAGGGGTGTTCTTTCCTACCGGTTGTTTAATACTTGCTTGTTAGTATTCATTTATTAAAAATAATGAAATTCGATATAATGTGAAATAAAATATTGTGCGTTACAAGAATTGAAAGTGTTTTACGAATTCGTTTCGAAATTCCGGCCTCAGCTACGCATTTCGACTCATCCGTAAAACCTCACTTTCAATCCTTGTAACGTAAATAACTCTTACGTCATTTCTTCTTCCCATATCCGCCGTACTACACAAGGATCTTTTTTTTCGTCCCCTTAGTGATAAGAAATAAGTGCAAAAGCGCTGTTATTTTGTGTTTTGTTTTAATGACAGTTCGGAAAACTGTGGCTAATTTTTAACACTAAGCTGGGAGAATCATTCCGATTAACCAGCGTGAATACTATTAGAAATGCTAGTGATGAAAATATTGCTGGAGTGATGGTGGAATGTGACTAACAGAGAAAAATAAGTCGAAATATTATCTGCCGACTGAGCTGCGCTCTGTTTCTTCTTTCCCAAGCGCGGCACGTGCCGACGCTACTTGTAAACGATTTTCCGCTTGTGAAGGCAGCGGCAGGAATCGCCGAGGTGTGTAATTGGAGTCATGTTGTCGTACAAAGCAGCGAAACAGCCGCACGCGAAGTCGTCCGATGTTGTGGTTCTGCGTCTTAGGGCAAGTCTCTGTCTGTCTCAGGGAGTGCGAAGCTTCGGTACTACCACAGCCTAGTACAGGGACATCATTTTATTTTTACTTCAATTTTTATTGTACCTGAGTTTTTGAATGTACTTCACTCCCAATCCCCAACCATTCTCCACACAGAACCAAGCGAATACAGTCGCCTTACGGTCATAGTAAACACAAACAGTACTGAGTTAGTGAGTATAGTACGTTTCAGAAATATGTTCGCTTTCAATATTGAATCATATTTTCGCACAGGTACTGTCGTCCGTTTGCCTATGTCTCATTCCGGTTTCCCTCATCCGTTTCTGCTCGTCCCTCTGTAAAAGCTAATGGCTCGGCTGTCGTAGCTCTTTTCTGAAAACATTAATTTCTGTTAGGAATTGGACGTCCGCGTAGCCTAATACTATACAACTGTTTAAAATAACTAAAATAAAAGGGCCTCGTTAATTAACTGTCACGTGATTTCCCTCCTTTCTACGACCCTGCGACAAAACCACTTGGACGGGCAGTAGACAGCATGTCTGAGTAATTTTGTCTTTTCGGATCGGACAGAAGTGAAGATTAAATTTACAGTACGTAAGGTACTTTTTTATAGAGTAGGTACAGAATTATTGCAACATGAGTCACTAGTACGAAGGACGAAACTGGTAATTGGAATTAGGTACAATAGTCTATAGTGTGATAATATGCACATTAGAACTGAAGCCTGTATCAAAATGAACGCCACCATTTTCGAAATTGTGTTTAAATATCTATATTATGATTATTTTTCAATTTGACTTCATTCTCTATATTGTACGCTAATGTGCTGTAGACAGTATAATGGACACTGCATAATGAATACGTCCGAATGGACAGCTCAGTTCGTGAGTAAAAACACTTTTTGTTAATACAGTACTGTATTAAGCATACAGAGAAATAATTTATTACAGTTGTATGAAAAGTGTTCATACAATTGTAATAAATTATTTCTCTGTGTGCTTAATATCTCATTTATGAACACTGTTGAATTTGACCTTACTTGTGTAAACTCAATTACAGTACTGTATTTTGATTAAAGAAAAAGCTAATGAAAATTATCGAACTCAAAATCGCGATATTTCCTAGTTTACGTAAATGGATTAACTACTTTTGTTCCCTCCTATACCTAGCAAAGTGATTTGTTTGTATTTTACGCCAGTATCATCGAACTCCAGTCGTGGAAAGGGGTAGCAAACGGTGTTTCCGTTTTTCAAAGGTATAGCCAGGTTAATATTGGAAATGTTAGTAAAAATAAAATGATGTCCCTGTATATACAGTCACGAAGCTTGAGTTGTGAGGGTGATAGAAACAATAGACTGCGCTGGTATTATTTCGCATTGTCTATAATGAGACGAAAATACTATTAATTGGGAAAGAATCATTTCGGCACTGAGAATCAAACCCAGAACCCCTCAACTCGGCACGCTGAGTGCTCTTAACCAACTGAGCTACGCCAGGATCCTATCCACAGCGCCGACCAAATTTTTTTTCCATTAATAATATTTAAGTGGTGACTACACAAAGTCATGGAATACATAATATTCAATTGAGAACGGCGAGGTTCTGAAATGAGAAAACATACGAGGTTGTTCTTAAACCCATTAACAGCAAATTCTGGGTAATTTTCGGCGCTGGACCCTGGACTCATTTCACTGTCATTATCAGCTTCATTTCAGTCAGACGCTGCATAACAATAGGAGTTGATGAGGCGTCGTAAAATAAACCAATTAAAATAATTAATTCCTTTCATTTCAAGGCCGAAATACGAAGTCGGTGACATTTGAATATGATAGAGATATACTGCATCCAACGACCATGATGCGTTTGAGGAAAGAAGATTCGCAAAATGATTACTATGGAAAGAGCATATTATTAAATGCATTTCCTAGGAACTTCGTAAGTTGGGAGAATTGTACAATATTTATGTAGCAGTAAATAACGTTCGCCGATAGCGTGCGGTCAGGGCATTGCAACGCATGCAATGCATGACTAGTCATTTCAAACTGTGAGCATCAAAACAACGCTTCAGTATTCGGGGAATGGAGTAACATCCCCGCGCAGTGTTATTTGCATTCAAACAACTTACTAATACACAGAAGAAGGCTATAATTTGTACTTCAGTGTCCTTCCACCAAGCTACTGCATCTATCATTTGAAATATCAATGGACGTCCTGCAATCTTGACACCTCATTCAGTTTCAGGAATTCATATTGCCATATACCGACCGTGGTGTGATTCGATTTAAATTTTGAACAGAAATACGATCGTGATTTGAAATCCCATGTAAAGCATAGATATTTGGTTGTACCTAGAGCAGCCGTAGCGAAAATGTGACTCGCGAGCACATTGTGGCTCGCAGTGATAGCTGTGCATTTCTCTTGCTTCCTACCTCCCCCAACCCCCACCCTCTCACACACTGGAGTCAAACTCCGTTCCATTTGTATTTGTCTCTGACCTGCGAGTGGCGTATCGTCGCAATGTCTCTTATAAAAACGAAAGTTTCCAGTAGGATGGGAGGACGCTTTTTTTTTTTTTTTTTTTTTTTTGCCAATATGGTGAGAATATTAAATGTATGATTTGTTCACAAGTATCACGAGGAAACGGTTGTATAACATAAAACGGCATTATACTACATGTCACTCACGAAGCATTAAAAGGTTAAGTGTTATTATTATTATTATTATTATTATTATTATATTATTATTATTATTATTATTATTATGATGATGATTATTATTATTATTATTATTATTATTATTATTATCTCTGTACGTCGATCCTTTTTCAGCAGATGTACGACTAATGCGGTTAGATCTTCAATTTAAATTCACAGATTTACAATATGATGTTAAATGAAATCTAGATGTAAGGACTTGACAAATGTTGAACTTTTCAAATTGTTGCCAAAAAATAAATATCCGAAGCTTCGTTCTTTCTCTTGCTCTGTTGTAGTCATGTTCGCTACAACTTACGTTTGTGAAAAATTATTTTGAACAATGAAAATAGTAAAAGCAAATTTAAATCACGACTGACAGACTAAACACCTTCGAGATCATCTACGGCTGGCAGTAAGTGACATAATTCCTGATTTTGAAACTCTGTCGCAGAGACATTCTGAAGACAGTTAATGTTAGTTTGTGATAATGTGTCCTATGTTTTCTTATTCATTTCTTTTTCGTTACACGTACTAAACATTAGTTTGTAACCTTATACTGTATAAAATTATATTTGAATGCTTGACGTAAGAAAAATGAAAATCCGTTACTAAGTGAGACAGTTCCTTCACTTTCCCTTCGGGTGTCCGCCTCCCTCCATAGGTGCTATGCACGTTGCAGGTTATACAGTTGCTCGGCGCACGATCACATTCTCGCCACGGCTGACCTAGAGTGATGTTCCTTCTTATCTTAATGGACAAATGGCTTTATACTGATTCCAGGTCAATTCGTTCACGGCACAATGTCCAATAGGCTATACAGAAAGCTCTTTACGTCCAATAAAATAACACCACATGTCAAAATTTCCAGTAAGTAAAAATGTCCACAAGTTAAAATGTTAAATATATAGAAATGTCCACAAATCAAAATGTCTAATGTACAGAAATTTCCACAAATCAAGATGTCCAATATGTGGTATGTATACACAGTCGATCATTCATAGTTTTTTCGAAGAGCTACACTGCCAAGATTTGTACCTCCTATGTGGAATTCTTATGAAATAACATTGCGAGATGGTCATAGAACCAACAATAATTAGGGAAAATGTTCGTAATATTGTGATAGTTCTTTTTGACAATTTATTACAATTTTACTGAGTGAGAGAAGGTCCAGTTTTGTGCAGAAAATTGTCCACGAACATTCCCTTAATACGTTGACACAAAAAACCGATCTTCCTCTCGCTCAGTAAAATTGTAATAAATTATCAAAAAGAACTATCACAATATTACCAACCTTTACCCTATAGCGGAAGGTTTTTACTCAAAATTTAAAAAAAATGGTTTTCCGACATCATGTCAGTATTTGGAGATTTATAGACAACATGATTTTCAAGTTAAAATTTTACATTAAAGATTATTGTAATATAGGTTTAAACATGTTGAAAGTATTGCCTCTGATACAGTAACATTTTAAGTTAAAATTTTATATGAAAGATTGTTGTAATATAGGCTTAAATATTTCATTAAGAGTAGTGTCTGTGAAACAATTAAAATTATGCAACAAAGATTATCGTAATATTGGTTTAAACATTGCTCTAAGAGGAGTACCTATGAAACAGTAACATTTTAAGTTAAAATTTTATATTAAAGATTGTTGTAATATAGGCTTAAGTATTTCCTTAAGAGTAGTGCCTGTGAAACAATAACATTTTAACTTAAGCTATGTTTATTCTTTTGTAATATACAACACAGCCCGGTCCTTGATGCGGGAATAGTCTGTTTCAATCGTACAGCACCACGCGCCACTATTCTTCGTCATTCGGATCATTGCACAAACTCCGTATTCCCTTAACTTCAAAGAATAGGAGCTAAGATTCCGGTCTCTACTTATGAGGTTTCGACCTGTCTACGGACAGTTGACTAAACAACAACAAATATGAAATCGTAAAGCAATTTGTGAGCAATAAATGAAAGATTATACTCGTATAAAAATATAAAAGCAGTCCAAGCAAATTTTTATAAAATAATGGCTCTTCCTGTAATGAAATAATCAAAGTGAATGCTGGGTTACTAGGTAGAAGTAGTCTATGTGAAAACAGACTGCGGAAATGCGTTTCCTTGGAAGGTTAAATAATACTCTAGAAAATATCGTATAACAAGCGAAGTAATACGAGATTAACCATAGATATAGGGTGGGAAAATGTAACTGTGCAGATTAAAGTAAGCAGAAGTATGCATTAAAATAATTTCTTATGACGATTTAGAGATAGGATTTTTGTTGTACTCATTATAATAATCGTACGAGATTAACTTGTAGTTACAGCCCGATCGCAAAATCGTGGCACCAACATGCGCCAACTTCTTTCTGAGGCTACGGGGTGGGGTGTTCTGTGTGTGCGGGCGACTGCTTACTCATAGAGCGTACTGCTCAAACATACCCCCCCCCCCCCAGCAAACTCGTGGCACCAACATGCGCGAACTTCTTTCTGAGGCTACGGGGTGGGGGGTTCTGTGTGTGCGGGCGACTGCTTACTCATAGAGCGTACTGCTCAAACATACCCTCCCCCAGCAAACTCCTGGCACCAACATGAGCGAACTTCTTTCTGAGGCTACGGAGTGGGGGGTTCTGTGTGTGCGGGCGACTGCTTACTCATAGAGCGTACTGCTCAAACATACCCTCCCCCAGCAAACTCGTGGCACCAACATGCGCGAACTTCTTTCTGAGGCTACGGGGTGGGGGGTTCTGTGTGTGCGGGCGACTGCTTACTCATAGAGCGTACTGCTCAAACATACCCTCCCCCAGCAAACTCGTGGCACCAACATGCGCGAACTTCTTTCTGAGGCTACGGGGTGGGGGGTTCTGTGTGTGCGGGCGACTGCTTACTCATAGAGCGTACTGCTCAAACATACCCTCCCCCAGCAAACTCCTGGCACCAACATGCGCGAACTTCTTTCTGAGGCTACGGAGTGGGGGGTTCTGTGTGTGCGGGCGACTGCTTACTCATAGAGCGTACTGCTCAAACATACCCTCCCCCAGCAAACTCCTGGCACCAACATGCGCGAACTTCTTTCTGAGGCTACGGGGTGGGGGGTTCTGTGTTTGTGGGCGACTGCTTACTCATAGAGCGTACTGCTCAAACATCCCCCCCCCAGCAAACTCGTGGCACCAACATGCGCGAACTTCTTTTTGAGGCTACGGAGTGGGGGGTTCTGTGTGTGCGGGCGACTGCTTACTCATAGAGCGTACTGCTCAAACATACCCCCCCCCCCAGCAAGACTCTTGGGCGGGTACATATATGTGGATGCCAATTCGTCTTTCGCGCAGATCGGGCTCTACCATGTTGGCTGTTGGACCCAAGGTACGTATGTTCATTGCATGCTGCGGACAAGGGCTTTTAAAGGGCGGTGCATGGATTTCTCCAGGAGAAAAGTAAGGCTGGAAGACCAATGTCTCTGAGAGTTTGTTTGATGCAGAATTCGTCGGTCACTTCTCAAATACTTGAAATCGACATCAACAACCACTGCAGGCGAAAGTACCGTTAAATAAAATACTGCTCCTACTCCTGCTGCTCCTAGTACTACTACTGTCCATCCGAGTGGGTATGTCGCATCCCGGTTCCCCCACCCATTTCTGTTGGCTCCTCTTTGGCTCTTAGGTTCTTCCCTGAAAACATTTACTGTTCGGAATAACTGGAAGTCTTCGTAATACAGTAAAACCTGTCAGAAAGATCACCCCTATTGAGAGATCACTCCTAAAGACCGATTTTTTAAAGAACCGGATTAAAGATCCATAAAACCAATGTAAATCACACACCTTTTAAGAGACCACCTCTCTCCCCGACCACCGACCAGTGATTGAATAGTCATTGTCTTAATTTTAGCCCTTTTAAAAGACCATACTGTATTTTTCAAATTTACAATTTAGTATTTTATTACATTACTGTAGCCTAAATAAATTCCAAGAGATTCGTTACAGTGCTAGAAGTTAAAATGATGTTTGGCAACGTTGTTAAGTGGTACCGTATTCACGTTGAATGCCCATCTCTGTCCTTAATCCCTTAAGGAATATTGGGTATTGCTAGAAAAAAGGTACAATGACCGTTTCCAAGGTATGACAAAGGGTTATTTGCACCGCTGTTTAACAGTTTCTTGGAAGGTAAGATTTCTCATGCCGTACGACGGTTTTACTTTTCGTTTTGTACAGAAAAATCAAACCGTTACTTGTTAATTACAGTAAAATAATTTAATTTTTCTTCGTCCTACCCATTAGAAAAATCCGGTGATCAACCCACCGATAACGAGGTTAAAGTCAAGAGAGAATTCCAACCCGAAAAAATGTCACTAGAAGAAACCTTATGTAATATTCAACTAATTCAACAATCGGCACCATTGAAGGACTGTATGAATGGAGAACATATAAATGAACTTTTTTAACATGTTAAAGGATAGTTTTGAAAATTAGGTTGTAAAAACGAAATCTAAAAATATTAAGCAGAGTTCAATTTATGATTTTGTAAAGCGGAGTATGTAATGAATCAAAGGAGGAAATTATAACAATAACGTAAAATAAGGAATAATGTCCTTATCTCAAGCTTCCATTGTTAGCAATATTCCCCGTGTTTATTTGATTAACATAGGAACGTTTTAACCAATTATTTGTGTAAAAAAATCTCCCCTATTGAGAGACCACCCCTGAAAGACCAATTTTTCATGGAACGAGCAGTGGTCGTTTAATACAGGTTTTACTGTACTATACAACTGTTCAAAATAATTTAAAGAAAAGGGCCCCGTTTAGTAACTGTCACATAGATTTCCCTCTTTTCGACGACTCTGCAACATAAGCACTCGGACAGACACCTACTACTGCTGCTGCTGTACTGTTACAAGGTTATACAGAGACTTCATTTTATTTTTACTAACATTTTTAATATTAACCTGGCTATACCTTTGCATCAACAATTCAGAATCGGAAGCACCGTTTGCTACCCCCTTCCGCGACTGGAGTTCGATGATACTGACGTAATATACAAACAAATCACTTTATTAAGTATAGGAGGGAAGAAAAGTAGTTCATCCATTAACGTAAACTAGGAAATATCGCGCTTTTGAGTTTGATCATTTTCGTTAGGTTTTTGTTTAATCAAAATACAGTACAGTATTAACAATGAGTGTTTTTACTCACGAACTGAGCTGTCCATTTGGACGTACGCATTATGCAGTGTATATTATACTGTCTACAGCACATTAGCGTACAATATAGATAATGAAGTTAAATTGAAAAATAATCATAATATGGATATTTAAACACATTTTTGAAAATGATGGCCGTTCATTTCGATACAGGCTTCAGTTCTAATGTGCATATTATCGCACTATAGACTATTGTACGTAATTCCAATTACCAGGATCGTATCTCGTATCAGTAACTGATATTGAAATAATTCTGTACCTACTCTATAAAAGAGTACCTTACGTACTGTAAATTCAATCTTCACTTCTGTCCGATCCGAAAAGACAAAATTACTCAGACATGCTGTCTACTGCCCGTCCAAGTGGTTTTGTCGCAGGGTCGTAGAAAGGAGGGAAATCACGTGACAGTTAATTAACGAGGCCCTTTTATTTTAGTTATTTTAAACATTTGTATAGTATTAGGCTACGTGGACGTCCAATTCCTAACAGAAATTAATGTTTTCAGAAAAGAGCTAAGACAGCCCAGCCACTATATTTACAGAGGGGCGAATAGAAGCGGGTGGGGGAAATCGGGATGCGACGTAGGCAAATGGACGACAGTACCTGTGCGAAAATGATTCAATATTGAAAGCTCTTTCGTCACTGGAAAACGTGAACATATTTTTCGAACGTACTGTTTACTATGACCGTAAGGCTACTGTGACTGTATATGCAGTCTTCGATCTGTGTGGAGGACGGTTGAACTTCATAAGTACTGTCATCCTCTGAGGAGTTTAGTGCTGAGAGGAATGCGATTCCGACTAGTCTAACGCGGTACTGGAGTGGGAGGGAACAGTGACAGCGGCAGTCTGGAAGTAAGTACAATCATACTGAAAACATTCGCCCAATTTACGAGAGCAGTATGCCTATTAGTTTTCTAACGTATTTTTGGCGAGATAGAGATAAAACCATTCGTACTTATGTGTTCAGAGAAGGAAAGTATTGTAGAAATGTTTGTTTGTTTATTCTGGTGAAGTTAAGGCCATCACACCACCAGAAATACAAAAACAATAAAATAAATAAAAAGAAAAAAATCATAATACATCTACAATAATATAAATGAAAAGAAGAATCATACTATACAATTTAATGACTAGTAGAATTGAATTAAATTTGTAAAGTAATCAATTTAAGTATACTGTACTGCTGAACTCACTTGAGAAGTAAGACTACTTGAATTGCATTTTAAGATATCACCAACAAATGATTTTCGCATGACATTACAGGAATCTGTTTTTCACGATACCAATCACACATATTCTAAAATTCCAATAGAATAAAGGCAAAAACTTTTCCACAGCATGTTTCCTTAAAAATGACTTGTAACGGTGAAATATTTAATATGAGTAATTCAATAATAACATCAGGAAGATGTTTGCGCAAAAATTGCAAAAATATATTTAATATATTAATAACAAAACCATATAGGCCTAGGTCCTAGGTAAACAATATGTATATGAAATATTCACACACTACTACAAACTGAAGACTGCATATTTTTGGACGAGTAATACATACTTCCCACTCCGCTCGGCTCGGCTTGGCTGTAGCAACAAAAGAATCTACCTGCAACCCCCCCGCACCGATGGCAAGAATACCTCAGGTCCCAGCGCTAAACTCGTCGGAGGAAGACAGTAATAGGTGTGGGAGTGAAGTACATTCAAAAACTCAGGTACAATAAAAATTGAAGTAAAAATAAAATGATGTCGCTGTACAATAACAATGTTATACTATTCGGACCTTATTCTAATGTAGCTAACTCTGGGAAGAATCCAAGCGGTTGGCACATTCGAGGCTGATCGGTGTGTGTACACAACATTAAACACTTAAATACGCGTTTACGATGTACGTTTTTTAATTTGCATATCAATTAGCTGGCGAGTGAATGGTTTATAGCTCTAATGAACTTGGTATTCGGCTACCATATAAGTAGCGGTAGGTATTTGTTTACTCCGCGTAATAATCGCACGCGTTGCGCAGCTGACTGTCGCCAGAGATCTTGAAGCATGCAATTAGGCGCCTACATACGTGCAGGCCACTTTATGTAACCACTGATTGAGCCCAAGTAATTGGGCTACTTCGAGTCTACCGATGGGTCCGCAGCTGCAATTCCCTCGGCATCACATAGTCTGGAGCAAGGGTGTCCAAGATTCAACACCTTTCTCCGCTTAGGCAAAACTGACAGAAAAGTAAAGGATTTCTGAAATAGGACATTTTGGCACTGGATTTCTTTAGTTTGTAAATTCACAAAATATCTTCTATGAAAAGATCGTAGCTTCCCTTATGCATTTACAGTAAATTTCAGGTCAAAGTTTGATTTTCGGTGACAAATACATAGAGAGGAAATAACAGAGATTTATTTTCTTTTTACATCATCTGAATTCGTATATATTTTGTTCTCTGATTTTTCTGTAGGCTATCATTTGTGTGTGTATGTATGTATTTATATGTATTTTTATACATTTATTTACAGCATCTTCCATTACTTGAAGTAGGGGAGACTCGTCTAATTTGGTAATATTTTGTATTTTGACACAGTTTGCAGTCACATATTCTGAAATTAAATATTCCTCTATTATGGAATGCGTTTAAACATTAAATCCCAATAAACCTCTGAAAGAAAATTCTACAAATCTAAATTACTTTACACATAACACACTAATAAATAACAAATGACATGTTTCCAGATTTGGTACTTCATCAGGATAAATTGGCAATAGTACAGTGGTAATTAGGCAATAGGATTAAAAAGTAAATTTTTCAAAATAAAAGAGTGGTACAAGGTTTATAAGACTTAATTTACAGTGACAAGAAGTCACTAAACATAAAAAAAAAAAAAAAATTGAATGGATTTTTCCGACCACTCTTATTAATTATATTGAAGGGTTGTCTTCTAATTTCTTTTGCCGATAGCCCAAACCCAAGTTCTAGCATTTTGATTACATATGTCACCAGCTTTTGCTCTTCCTTAACAGTTAGAGCTAGGGGTCGTCCTTTCTTGGGAATGACAACGTCATCAGGTCCTGAGGATGCATTCTGAAACCTCTTTAAGTTGTTAAAGGGCACATTGTACTTCTTAGAAGCCCTATAAGTCGACCATCTATCTTTCAAAACACTCCCAACCGCAGCCCGCAAATCAACTTTGGAATATTTTTCAGAATAATGTCCTCGTTCCATTGGCATATCTGCAACACACCACACACAGTGCTGCATTGAAGACTGTAAAAATCCCTCATACGTCCCTACTCTTAAATTTTACCATCGAGTACACATTCTTATTCAAAGAGAGCAGCAATATATCACTATAAAGGAAAATGGCTAATTCACACTCTCCTGGAGAAGACATTTTTTGCTAAGAAGAACATAAAACGAGCTAAGGCCTGATGAGTTATTAACAGAAAATATTAATTACATAAATAGCTTACCTTATAATACGGAATCTCAGCTTTTGATATATAATGCACAAACAAACGTAGGAAATGAACAACACTTTCTTTCCGTCTTTGTATACACACGTCCACACAACCACCAAGTCAACAGGAAGTATTCAACCCTTCTTTCTATTAGTAACAATATCTGCCACTATAATGCGCGGATTCGGATGAAACGAAAACTAAACGTACAGTCAGATGTTACACTCTATGAAGGTGTCATTGAACTTCTTAAAACTCTGGAGGAAATTTGGCCATAAAAGAAATACAGGAATATTGCCAAATTTCCCATATTGCCAAATTTGCCGAGTTTCCCCTAATAAAACATGCTTTGTCCGTAAGTCTTGATACTAAATTTACATTACTTTCAATGTATATATGTACATAGGGTGATTCATGAATTTACCATCACTTACGGAGCTTATTTCTAAAGACATTCTAAGCAAAAAATGTCATTATCTTAGTAAGCATGATGATAGAGATATTCCGACAGTCAATATGACGTAATATAATCTAATTTTATTTAGAGTTCAGTCTAAATGACATATCATAGTTTAAAATCAATAACACTTACAAAAGTAAATGATCATTATATATTATAACATTGAAATGCAAACGTTTTCGCTCTTGGGCATCATCAGGCATTCGACTCACAATATCTTATACATTTTTTCTATATATTAGCTGTGAAATATGTAACAGGTAATTTATGTTTACAATCTTATGTATTTAATAAATAACTATTTGCATGGTTAACTATATGTTAAGTAAGAATCTAAAAATTTAAAATGAATACAAATATTAAAATTATATGTAATAAAATTTTAACTAAAACGTAACATTGGTCTTATATTTCTTAATTATAAAATTGTAATCATTAAGACAACATAATGAAATCATATGATTCCTCTTAAACTTCATAATAGGCCAATATACTTCTGTTAGTTGAATGTTTGTGGTGTGAGTATTGATCTCACTGATTTGGCAATCCATCCAAATTGGAATCGATTCTGCAATATAATTATTATGAGTAAATATTACTAATATATTCAAATGAAAATTTTGATTAATTAAAAACTTATGAATTATTTAATTTGGAATACTCACAATTAAGTTAAAATATACTGCATTAGGTTATATGTATAGACCTTTTTGTATTTGTATTAAAATCAATTTGAAGAACTGGGTTTATCTGTAACAAGATATAATATATCAGAATGTATGAAATGTTGATTGAAAAAAACTATGACAACTGTATGAACATACTTAGAAAGTATTGTGGCTTTTAGACTGAACTCTAAATAAAATTAGATTATATTACAAAAAATGTCATGTAAACATGTGTTCTAAACATGTGTTCTAATCTCAATATTTTCAGAGTGACACTAATTTGAAGTTGATAGTAAAATATATATTTTTCCTTCAGTTCTAAGGGTACTAAAATATTACAAATAGAGAATGAACTGTTCAGAAGTGTCATTTCTTTAAATGGCTAGTATTCTGAAGCTAAAAATATGTTGTTAATTGCTTTGTACAGATTTGGTTTTCTATTTTTAACTAAAAATGACATCAACAGGTAATATAACTCTTTTATAAATTCTAACTTTCACCTCTTTTGAGAGCAGACTGGATGACAAAAGCTTCTCAGCCGAATAATAACAGGCATTTCTCATTTTTATTATGCATTTAATTTCCTCCCCAGTGTCATTTATATTTTTACTGTTGCATCAAGTTATTTGAATTTTTCTCCCTTTTCAAAAGATAAATTTCCAATTTTTATACGCGAAACTTCCCTTAACGGACACTTCCCAATAGCGGACATTTTAAAATTCCCCTGCAAAATAACATTGGCCTTTATAGTAAAATTCTTCCAAATAGCGGACATTCTCAATAACGGACGCGAACACTGAAATGTATCTCCCGACAACAATTAAAACTTCCAAATAACGGACAGCGTGAAAGAAAAAAACGACGATTGTTAATTAAACGGAATTCTAACGGGATTTTTGCAACAGTCATTATCTTGCATTTGAACGTTCTTGTACCTTATTGAAGGTAAGCAGCATAGTTGTTAGTTGTGATACTGTACGTGAGCAGTCCGTACTTTCTTAGTTTGTCAAGTTGAGTGTTCGGAAGTACAGTCACATTAAAAATGTCACAAAAACGTAAACGTTTGTCACTAAAAGAGAAAGTGGATGTTGTAAAGCATAGTGAGAAGGAGAAATTAAGTTTTCGTGAGCTGGCCACAAAGTTTAATGTGGGAAAAACTCAGGTTAGTGAAAATTTGAAAAACAAGGTTTTATTTTAAAATCAACAATTCTAGATTTCTTTGTGTAAGGTGAAGTGGTACAGTGACTGATGTTTATTTCATTTACAAAACATTTACTGGTACGATTTCTCTCTGGATGAATTCTGTAAATAATCTCACTGTCTACTGTACTGTACTGTAAAATATAGTGTTGAATATATATGAGAAATTTTAATGTAGGGCCTACTGTATACATACTAACGATTTTCTAAATAGCGGACACTTCTCAATAACGGACATTTAATTTTTCCCCGGCAGTGTCCGTTGTTGGGAAGTTTCACTGTATTTCCATTTCGTACAATATTCTGATCACGAGACATAATCATATACCTTGTCTTTTCGGGATTTACTTCCAAATCTATCGCTTTACTTGCTTCAAGTAGAATTTCCGTGTTTTCCCTAATAGTTTGTGGATTTTCTCCTAACATATTCACGTCATCCGCATAGACAAGCAGCTGATGTAACCCGTTCAATTCCAAACCCTCTCTGTTATCCTGGACTTTCCTAATGGCATATTCTACAGCGAAATTAAAAAGTAAAGGTGATGGTGCTTCAGTCTGTTAATAAAAGTAACGTTTATGTGTACATAAATACATCGGTATGTTTGTGTGTGTATGTTCTTTAGAATCACTAAACGTTATGTTGCAATGTTTAAGCTTTGAAAGTCCAAGCATTTGCAAAACACTCCATCACAGAGAAATCAGCAATTCTTCCTGAATATACACCATGTGTGATGTGACGCATACTTAACAGGGGTAAAATGCATCGTCACTCAGTTGAGAGGAAAGGATAAAACGCGCTGTAGCGGACGTGACATACTTGCAGATTTCACGAACTAAACTAACATTTCGCGGTATAGTTCCTGTTACGCATACTATCGCCTTGTCACTCTTTACTATCAAACTGATTAACTGGGCAAAGTAATCCCCGAGAGAAGTCACGTACAAACACTGCTCACTTGCTAAGAATAGTGGGATAAGTTGTGGATATACCCGTAGACAAAGTTGTAGGAAGCACGACAACAAACTGGCCTCGTAATTTACAAACGACTACAGAAATAAGAGCGATGACTACAAGCAATATTTAGTCACGCCAATAACACTAATACAGAAAATTATATAAAAATATGTCTTAATAAGCCTCTTGATTATCCCTCAGCACTGCTGTATTCTGAAGTTAAAGTATTTAATATCCATCAAATTTATAACAATGTCTTACTGAATTTCGTACATAAAACCCGAAATATATTTAAGTTGTATTCACATAAATATAAAACTAAAATATCAGATAACTTATGCTTAATAGAAACTAAATGTACCACAACTGCAGCTTATAATGACATTATCAAATTCTGCCCAAGGCTCTATAACAAAATACTTACTTACTTGCTTTTAAGGAACCCGAAGGTTCATTGCCGCCCTCACATAAGCCCGCCATCGGTCCCTATCCTGAGCAAGATTAATCCAGTCTCTATCATCATATCCCACCTCCCTCAAATCCATTTTAGTATTATCTTACCATCTACGTCTCGGTCTCCCCAAAGGTCTTTTTCCTTCCGGCCTCCCAACTAACACTCTACAGTATATGCATTTCTGGATTCGCCCATACGTGCTACATGCCCTGCCCATCTCAAACGTCTGGATTTAATGTTCCTAATTATGTCAAGTGAGGAATACAATGCGTGCAGTTCTGTGTTGTGTAACTTTCTCCGTTCTCCTGTAACTTCATCCCTCTTAGCCCTAAATATTTTCCTAAGAACCTTATTCTCAAACACTCTTAACCTATGTTCCTCTCTCAAAGTGAGAGTCCAAGTTTCACAACCATAAAGAACAACCGGTAATATAACTGTTTTATAAATTCTAACTTCCAGATTTTTTGACAGCAGACTGGATGATAAAAGCTTCTCAAATGAATAATAACAGGCATTTCCCATATTTATTCTGTGTTTAATTTCCTCCCGAGTATCACTTATATTTGTTACTGTTGCTCCCAGGTATTTGAATTTTTCCACCTCTTCAAAGGATAAATTTCCAATTTGTATATTTCCATCTATATAACAAAATAGGCCTAACATTTAAATTACCAAACAATCAATTTGCTAATGCTCCTTACTTTTAAAAAATTAATTAAATATTATTGTTTAGAGAGGTAATATAAAATTTCAATTACTGCAATATCTGTGTTTTTCTTTTTCTCTTTTTCTTTTCTTTTCTTTTCTTTTTTTTTTTTTTGTTAATTAATTAAATGCTTGTTTTAAAATTTTGTGGAATGCCTCCTGAGCACGAGTATGTACTCTTCCTTGGGATACTAAGAGTGATTTTTATATATATAAAAGAATATGCTTTTATTGCAGCAACAAAAATTATTATTACATTTTTAACTCTGTTTTGACAGGCTTATCCATCTATACCTCAAACCAATGTCTATTGTCAGCGCATTCGAACTGACGGATCAAGGTCATGTACAAAACGTATAAACCACACACGAGTCACTGAACTGGAAACTGTGAACTGAAGCACCGGTAATCCTGGCTGTCCCAGTTGACTTTAGTTGAGGAGAATGGTCCAGGAATGGGGTAATCACGCATAGCAAGTGCAGTTCATTGCTTGACCTTGATCCGCCAGTTCGAAACGCGCTGAGTATACTTATATCTTTTATTTCTCACCTTTATTACAATCACCCTCATCATCATTATCGTCATCGGCTCTGCCCTAGATGAATTTCAACCGACTTATTAGAAAGCGTCAGTTGATTTCGCTATTCAAAGATCTCTGTATTAATTATTAGGTTAATCAGCGTCGATTTTTTAATTGGTTATTTTACGACGCTTTATCAACTGCCATGCTTATCTAGCGTCTGAATGAGATGAAGATGATAATGCCAGCGAAATGAGTCCAGGGTCCAACGCCGAAAGTTACCCAGCATTTGCTCTTAATAGGTTGAGGGAAAACCCCGGAAAAACCTCAACCAGACAAATAGCATCAACTAGGACTTGAACCCGGGCCCGATTGTTTCACAATCAGACATACTAACCGTTACTTCACAGCGGTGGACTTCAGCGTCGATGGAATTTGTGATAGTGAGATGGTATTTTGCCGAGGATTACCCGACATTCGCCTTACTTTTGGGATAACCTTGGAAAAAACCAACTAGGTAATGATCCAAAGCTGGAATGGAACGCATACCCGATCGCAGCTCTGAACGAGCATGCCAACTGAGTTATGTCAATGGCTCGCGGCAGTTCGAGCTACGACTGGGCTTAGCATCATATTAAAATCTGTCTGCGTAAAGTCCCATAATTACAGTAATTCTAACAGAGTTTTCCACCTTTAGCAAGTCGCACTGGTGTTGAACATTCTGTGATGTGCGACCTCAGTAGAACATCGAAAGGCTTTTGACAGAGTTGGTTGGAATAAACTGATGGGGATCCTAAGGAAAATTGCTGTGGATTGGAAGGAGAGAAGACTGTTCAGTAATCTTTATATTATGAAACAACGAGTCAAAGTCAGGATAGGAGAAGAAATGTCAGAAGGAAGTGAAATAGGGAAAGGAATACATCAAGGATGCCCTTTATCACCTTACCCTGTTCAACATCTACTTGGAAGATTTAGTAAAGCACTGTTTTCAGAACAAGGAAGGAATGATAGTAGGAGGAAGAAGAATAAAAGTTCCGTAAGACTAAACATAGTTCTTTTCGCGGACGACCAAGTATTAGTTGCAAACTCCGATGACAATTTACAGATGGGTATATTTAAAATAAATAAAATCATAGAAGAACATGGCATGAAGATTTCGCCAGAAAAAAAAACAAAATAATGGCATTTGAAGGTACAAACCCAATCCGAAGCAAAATTGTTGTTGGAAATTTGATTTTAGAACAGATAAATTCCTTTTCATACTTAGGATGTAATATATCATACGAAGGAGAGAATGATGTAAGCAGAAAAATTAACAAATTTTTACAAATATTAGGACTGCTAAACTATACCCTAAAACGAATTTTAGTGCAGAAACATTCCAGAATAAAGCTATATAAAACCCTTGCACTACCAACTCTCCTCTATGGAAGCGAAATTTGGGTTCTGAAACAAAGAGATATCAGCAGATTAAGAGCAGCTGAAATGAAATATCTGCGACGAACTGCAGGATACACACTTCTGGACCACAAGAGGAACGAGGATATACTGCAGGAACTCAACATGCAACCATTAGAAGAAAAAAATACATAATACAGAAACAGATGGCTTGAACACATTTCTCGTATGGACGCTGGCCGGACACCCCAAGGAATGCTAAAATACCACCCTCAAGGACGACGACGACCTGGACGTCCACAGAAACGTATATTGGATCCCGTATAGCTGGAACCGAAACAGGCCAACAAAGGCCTAATTTCGTGCCTGGAATATGATGATGAAGAAGAATAAAATGCATAAGATATGCTGATGATATGGCGTTGTTAGCAGAAGAGACAATACTAAGGGATATGCTACTGGAGCTAAATGACAGCTGTGAGCAGCATGGAATGAAGATAAATGAATATAAGACTAAGAGCATGGTCATAGGAAAAAAATACAGAAGATAAACTTGCGAATTGTAAGTGAGGCAGTAGAGCAAGTGGATGGCTTCAAATACTTGAAGTATGCTATAAGCAGTAACATAATCTGCTGCCAAGAAGTCAAAAGGAGGATAGCAATGGCCAAAGAATTTTTTGATAGAAAAGGAGCATCTTCTGTGAACTTCTGGAAAAAGAATTAAGGAAGAGACTAGTAAAGTGCCTTGTATGGAGTATGGCATTGTATGGAGCAGAAAATATGTACATTACGACGAAGTGAAGAGAAGCGAATAGAAGCATTCGAAATGTGGATATGGAAAAGAATGGAACGTGTGAAGGATACAGACAGAATAAGAAATTAAGCTGTATTGGAAAGAGTGGGTGAAGAAATAATGATTCTGAAACCGATGAGGAAGAGAAAAAGGAATTGGTTGGGTCACTGGTTGAGAAGAAATTGCATACTGAGGAGGATGCACTGGAAGGAATGATGAACGGGAGTAGAGTTCGGGCGAGAAGAAATCAGATGATAGATGACATTAAGATATTTGGTTCATATGAGGAGCCAAAGAGGAAGAAAGAAAACAGGAAAGATTGGAGAAAGCTGGGTTTGCAGTGAAAGACCTGTCCTTGGTCAGAACACTAAATAAATGAATGAATATAATACAAGACAATGTACTTAATGTAATATAATACAACATAATGTAATATAATATAATACACTTACTTACTTATTGGCTTTTAAGGAACCCGGAGGTTCATTGCCGCCCTCACATAAGCCCGCCGTTGGTCCCTATCCTGAGCAAGATTAATCCAGTCTCTACCATCATATCCCACCTCCCTCAAATCCATTTTAATATTACCTTCCCATCTACGTCTCGGCCTCCCCAAAGGTCTTTTTCCCTCCGACCTCCAAACTAACACTCTATATGCATTTTTGGATTCGCCCATACGTGCTACATGCCCTGCCCATCTCAAACGTTTGAATTTAATGTTTGTAATTATGTCAGATGACGAATACAAAGCCTGCAGTTTTGCGTTGTGTAACTTTCTCCATTCTCCTGTAACTTCATCCCTCTTAGCCCCAAATATTTTCCTAAGAACCTTATTCTCAAATACCCTTAATCTCTGTTCCTCTCTCAAAGTGAGAGTCCAAGTTTCACAGCCATACAGAACAACCGGTAATATAACTGTTTTATGAATATAATATAATATAATATAATATAATATAATATAATTACTGTTCCTTTATATAGTGAGTTGTATTTGAAGTTACTGTTTTCATCACATAGGGCCCTAACATTTTTAAGCCATGAACATTTACTTAGTAACATTAGTGCTTCAGGTTTTAAGATTGGGTAGCACTGAAGTGTCAGCCATCTGGTGTCCGACCATATATTCTTTTGAGTAGCGGGCGAAATTTTGGACCATTTCGTAACGGGCGAATTTTCTCGAATCCTTGTGTTGATTTAATTATTTTTGTCTTAATGATTGTTTGATTTATGGTTCGTTCGCAGTAATAAGTTTTGTAAATTTATGGGAATTTGATTTAGTAATTTTGGTTTATTACTATTGGTAAAATTAGGTTGGCCTTTGCTTTTGTGGTCATTATATAAACTATACGAGTAGGTCTATATATTACATTTTTGGAGCTTGTCTCTGGGAAGCTGCAAAGTGAAATATCGGTGGGGCAATTGTGGTCAACGTGAAATACATAGGTATTATCTTAATAATATGGCAACTGCAATATTTGAGGTGTTTGGCCACTTCCCCTTCCCTAACGACCTGTAAAAAGTGTTTTCCTATGACGCAGATCGAACGTCGATAGCTGAAGGATACAGGTTCAACGATTTGCAAAACAAAAAAAGAACACTCATTCCTAATGTTAATTGTTTTGTTTATCAAAACCATTCTGGAAGTACGCGAAACGGAACTGATCTAGAATCGCCACAACCAGTTTGATGGCCTGAGGCTGGGAATTTCTCGATAGCGGTGTGGTGGCTGGTGAAATACTGTGCAACTCTTGCGCAGAGAAAGCACGCGGCTGAGACATACAGTGTGCGAGCGACAACCTCGCCCTACTTATTGTGCGACGGCGGCGTATTGTTGCCTAGTCACCCTGCAACACCTTAAAGTCAATGCCACCGACTCGCGGTTCGGCTGGACTTCGCACTTATTTGCATAACGGCACAGCGCTGTCTTCAAGGTTGATTTCTTTCCGTAAGAATCTAATGCTCAAGATGCCACGGTAAAGTGACTGCATGGGCAAGCCGTAATAAACCGTGCTAACTTTCTTTCTGGTGTTCCGGGTTCCGTTTTCCAAACATCCTGTCTGATGTATAGTCATACGTACTGTTATTGCAAGTTATCTTGAACCTTAAGCCGCGTTCACACTTTTCAAGTAACTTGAATTCAAGTCACTTGAAAGACAAACTTGAAAAGTGTGAACTATGTTTCAAGTTGACTTGAAATCAATTAACGGCTTGAATTCAAGTTTCAAGTGAAGTTGGATCCCTTTCTACTTTTTACTTAACTTGAAAAGTGTGAACGTCACTTGATAACTTGAATTCAAGGAGAAAAGAGCGGGAATTTAAATTAACAGCTATTTTAAGAGTTAAATTAACAGCTGATTGTTTTTCAGTTCTACTAGGAACGTAAAAATAATAGCAAACAGCAGTAAGTGAAATAATGACCAAGTATTTGAGTTTCTGAAGTTATATAAAATTCACGAAGGCCTGCGAATTATAGAAACTGCATAATTTCGTAATAGAAATGCAAAGGAAGCTGCAAAGAAAGGAAGAGTTCATTGAAGAACTGAACATCAGAGATTTTAACGTGGACACAGATGAGATAGCCTATGAAAAATAATACAAAACTATTAAACTATAGGCCTAGATAGAAAAGAAGTGAGGAAGATATGAGGGATTAAGAAGAGAAGAGCGTTGCTTGAAGGGATGTTAGTTATCGCCGAAACTGGCATGGTTCAATGTGGTTGATAGATTTTTGTGGGGGAACTGTAACAGCTTTAAGATAATCATTTTCAATTATGGTAAATCAGACTCGCTTATGTTTTATTACATTTGCGATAAGAATTATTAAATCTGCTTGAAGATTTCACTTATTCTATTTTTAATAGTCAGTGGCCGTGTATTTATCAACAGTAATCTCACTAGACGTTTTGATTTATCTAGAGAAAATCAAAACTCGAGTGGGATTTAATTGACTATTACACGATTAGAAGAAAGTATATAAAGATTAGAAGTAACGAAGTACTCCAATACAATAAAATATTAATTGACTTACGAAAATACAACTGTCTTCAAATGTATTATTGTACCATCTCAACATTACAAATATTACGCTAGATGCATGCTAGATGGCAGTAGTGTCTTTATACAGACACTGTAATGATTACTATTCAACAAATCTTAATATTAAACAATCTCTGATACGTGACTATCCATAATATCATATAGCAGAAGTTCTTTTTATCCTCTCAGAGCAGAAGCTATAACATAACCTAACTAATATACACAAGTGTTAGAAAAGTTTTAAATAACGACGATGACATAAAAAATAAACATGAATAATTTTAAAAGGAATAATTATTGAATGTACAATTTTCAAATTTGAATGTGGTTGGTGGTTCAATTGATATTATATTGGACGTGTGCGTAATAGAAGTGGAACTCGTTGATTTAGGCCTACATGGTGTATTCAACTTATTCAGAATTTCCGAATGAATAATTTTAAAAGGAATAATTATTGAATGTACAATTTTCAAATTTGAATGTGTTGGTGGTTCAATTGATGTTATATGGGACGTGTGCATAATAAAAGTGGAACTCGTTGATTTAGGCCTACATGGTGTATTCAACTTATTCAGGATTTCCGAATGGTGCTCTTCATTTATTTGTAAATCGGATTTCAGAAGATGCATAGGTATGATCAGTGATTTTTATTAATTCTTGTTCTTGAATGCCAATGCGAGTCATATTTGAAACTGCTGTGCATCGACTGGAGTGATTTGTAATTTTATATATATTTTTGACGTCCAGACCAGCGCAGTTTCAAATGTTGGCAAACAAAGAAACAAATACTAGGGACGCGATAAAATTAAACAAATGCTAGGGACGCGATAAAATTAAACAAATGCTAGGGACGCGATAAAATTGTGCTATAAGCAGCCATGATTGGTTGAAATACGTCCTTTCGTACCGTTTTATTGGTCAAAAGTAGTATGACTTAGTAAGAGTGTAATAGTCTTATTAATCTAATTCCTAACCCATACTGAACAACGCGTCTTCCATTTCTTCAATATATTTATCATTTCCCTGGCACGGAGACTTGCTACTACGCCATTTTATCCTACTTGAAAACAAAATAACTTGAATATGTCTGAACGGCGACTTGAATTCAGGTACTTGAAATCACGTGACTTCAATTCAAGTTACTTGAAAAATGTGAATGAGGCTTTACATCCCCTAAGTCTGTCTTTCGAACTGCTCGGTACGGCATGTACTCATCAAGGTAACGACACGGCAAGGATGCCCCTCCCTCGGCTAACGTGACTCTTTTCAGAAAACGTTGCTTCTTTCATTTCACGGCTCCCTACTGTAAAAGAACTTGATTCAATATAGACATCATCATCTCACGACACTCCGGTTTTGAGAGGAGAATTCCTCCTCTCTCATCCGGGCTGGGGAGCGGCAATGGCGGAGTTCTACAGCTATTTTTATACATTATATAGGTCTACATGACTTACACCTACAGCTGATATGTACATATTCTTATAACAATATTTACAGGCTTATTATTTAAATTTACATTAATTTACAATTATACACAATCCATATCCCTATCATTGCTGCCATCATTGCTTGGTCCAAAATTAATTATTATTTCGTCAATGGCATCATCCATTCGGAATTATCTTCTTAATCGTAGGTACTACTTTCTGAACAAGATAGAATTCTTCGATTGTATCCCGAGTGACATGTTGATCGAAGTCGTCTATTTCAACTTTACACAAGTCCTAATTCTGGAATAAAGTAATGTGTTTTGCTGAACTATAACAAAATAATAACTTACAACAGTAGGCCTAATTCATTATGTCGCTCACAGTACACACACTTTTGTACATAACTATTATAGCAATAATTTCTAAACATTACATACCTATTCTTTCACGGTGTAGTGTGAGGTTCACTCGGTTGTAATGCAATATTCTTCTTAAATCTCTCCCCGGAACTAATACTATTACCAAAGCATTTAGCCGCTCTCTCATATTCCTTATCAAGAGGTTCCAGCAAACATTTGTTTAATTTTTCCTCCTCGCAACACTTAATTATATTTGCGATAATTTCTCTTCCTCCGCTATGGATAACAGCGTTACTTTTTTCCGCGGTGGTGTGATTTCACCATAATTACTACCCTGTGGTTGCTGCTCCATGTTAACACTACTGGTACGCAGTGAAGGAAATAGCTCTATGTTTCTTGACAAGAGATTATGATGCGGAGCATGCGCAAACAACTCAGTTGGCTCTACCCACGTTACGCATTTCCTTCCCTCTGCCTCTCTGTCCCCGCTCAGGAAGTTCAAGATAACTTGCAATAACTGTATATGGCCAGTTGAAAAGTGTGATCCCAAACCTCGATAAGTCCATTTTGCCATTTTTAAGCTTATGATTTATACATATATATACGATTTTTTTTTAGACATCTGTTAATATATTTCAAGCAAAATAACGCCACTCCTTGTCTAAAAGTTTGTGTTATTCAGCATGTCACTTGGAAACTCGCTCAGTCCGTAGACCGGTGGATAAAAAAACTAGCCCAGTCCGTTCATAAAAATGGACTAAACGCGGTATGGACTCACACTCTTCAAAGGGTTGTTTAATAGCTCAGGAACAATCTATCTGATGGAAACAATGTGACTTGGCGTCTTTTATTATGGTTAGGAATGGACAATTGCCCTTCCCAGAAGATTAAGATTATAAAACATTGATAATTGAGTAGTAATAATAAATAAAAAATGTAACAATTGTAGGTACTTTTAATATTAAATAAGTCCACTTTTATAAACGCTTAAGAAAATGAAATTCGAGCTAGTTCACGACTGCATTCAAATGAAAACAAGGCGTTACCTTTTGCTACATTAATGGTTGTTACTTACTTACTTACAAATGACTTTTAAAGAACCCGCAGGTTCATTGCCGCCCTCACATAAGGTCCCTCCCTGTGCAAGATCAATCCAGTCTCTATCATTATATCCCACCTTCCATTTTAATATTATCCTCCCATCTACGTCTCGGCCTCCCCAAAGGTCTTTTTCCTTTTGGCCTCAAACTAACACACTATATGCATTTCTGGATTCGTCCATACGTGCTTCATGCCCTGCCCTGCCCTGGATTTAATATTCCTAATTATGTCAGGCGAAGTATACAATGCTTGTAGTTCTGCGTTGTGTAATTTTCTCCATTCTCCTGCAACTTCATCCCTCTTAGCCCCAAATATTTTCCCAAGAACTTTATTCTCAAACACCCTTAATCTCTGTTCCTCTCTCAAAGTGAGAGTCCAAGTTTCACAACCATACAGAATAACCGGTAATATAACTGTTTCATAAATTCTAACTTTCAGATTTTTTGACAGCAGACTAGATGACAAAAGTTTCTCAACAGAATAATAACACGCATTTCCCATATTTATTCTGCGTTTAATTTCCTTCCGAGTGTCATTTATATTTGTTACTGTCATTAATGGTTGTTACCTATTGTAAGTAGAATAACATTTTTTTGTTAATTATAATTAAAATTTATCAGTAAAATTCTGTGCTCATTTGTTCACATCTACGTTATATTAACAGCAACTGCATGTAAATTACGTATCGTTTAAGTAGAATAAGAAATTAAAGCTAGAACTGTGCGTGGAAACTGCGGAAGAAATTGAAAAAAAAAAAAACTTTAACAATATTTTCTTTTTTAGTTGGTTATTTAACGACGCTGTATCAACTACTGGCTTATTTAGCGTCGATGGTATTGGTGATAGCGAGATGGTATTTTGCCAGATGAGACTGAGGATTCGCCATAGATTATCATCTTACATTCGCCTTACGTTTGAAGAAACCTCGGAAAAACCCAACCAGGTAGTCAGGCCAGGCGGGAATCGAACTCACGCCCAAGCGCAGCTCCGGATCGACTTCGGCGACTTTTAAAAATGTCTTCAGTGTTCTTATATCATGGTTTAATCTTTTTTATGGTCAAGTTTACCCCAGTTGGCAAATTTGCCCCAGTTTACCGTATGGAAATTACACTATCTACCAAAAAGTAACTGGACACTGTTTTTGCCCTTTAGAACCTCGTGGTACCACCTCTTGTTGCTATAATAGCAGGCACCCTGTCAGGCAAGCTCTCCGCTAGTTTGTGTAGGATATCCACTGGAATGCGTCGCCATTCCTCTTGCAACATGGCACTCAGTTGGACAATGGAAGTTGGCCCCATGTTTCGGCGGCTACTATGCAGTGGTATGCAGACAATAATGTTCACCGGTTGGACTGGCCTGATTTCAATCCCATTGAGCACCTTTGGGACGAATTGGACCTGCGATTGAGGTCTCGGGAGATGCGGCCAACTTCCATTGTCCAACTGAGTGCCATGTTGCAAGAGGAATGGCGACGCATTCCAGTGGATATCCTACACATACTAGTGGAGAGCATGTCTAACAGGGTGGCTGCTGTTGTAGCAACAAGAGGTGGTACCACGAGGTTCTAAAGGGGCAAAAACAATGCCCAATTACGTTTTGATAGATAGTGTAGTTTGCTTGATAAGAAATAGGGAAAGGGTACACCACGACATGTAGAAGGGAGAATAATATTAAAATGGGTTTGAGAGAGATAGGATATGATAGCAGGGACTGGATTACTCTTGTTCAGGATAGCAGGCTTATGTGAGGGCGGGTTCTCTTAAAGTCATTTGTAAGTAAGTAAGTAAGTAGTATTCTCTTACCGAATTCGAAAATCTCTTTCAAGACATTTAGAAAGAGAGAACCGACACAATTTTCAAATATAACGAGTTTATTAATATTTTATGGTGTTTGGTTTATTGTTACATTCTCGTGGTGACACATTCCTGTTAACTAAACAATGCCGTGACTCAGCATCCGTTGTCAGGCCCGAAGTTTTCCTCGTTTCGTATTTGAAAAATAACGTGAAATGGATCCCCTCCATTAGCAAACATAATTAACTGTGGGACAACGAGATGACATCGCATAGCGGCTGCAGAATTCCAAGCCAGTGACTCGCATTTTTCTGCGGCACTTCTCACGGGTCCTTGCTAGAAATTTATAAATTATTCATAAGTCTAGGTCGTCTCAATGGGGTTAGGATACATTTCGTTACGTATTTACTTTCTCTCTTAGATCGACACACATTCCTCGTACTTGAGCTGTTATTTTACTTGTTACTGCCGACAACGTCGTACGAGATCTACCGTTATGAAATGTTTTTGGTATGCAAAATGAAAATGGGATTCTCCCCACGTTGACACAGAGGTAAAAATCATAAGTTAATGTGTTTGATTTGGTCAAACTCATGAGAATATTGTAGCAACATTAGATATTTTCTTAGGAATACAAATATGGTAATTACTTTCACGTGTTAATTTGAACTAAGTTTATGAATACCTAGTTGACTAGTTTCGGCAGAATTCTGAAGACGGCTCCCAAGCTGAAACTAGTCAACTAGGTATATATAAACTTAGTTCAATATTAACACATGAAAGTAATCACCATATATTGTATTCCTAAGTGATATAGTGTTATAAGTTGTATGATCAACATGTGTAGATATTTTCGTTCGCGGGAATTCTCTAAACTTTGATACAAAGTTAAAAATCACAGTATTGTTCCATTCGGTCATGCTCATGAGAATTATGAACCACTTTCTGATATTTTAGATCGCTGAGATTCTCTCAAATTTGGTTCTATCTGATCATGCTCGTGAGAGATTGTTGCAACTTTATATTTTAGATCGCCGAGTTTCTCTCAATTTTGGTACAGTTAAAAACCCTAATTGTTTTATTTGGTCAAATTTATGCTAATTCTGTATTAACATGACATATTTTATATCCCTGAGATTCTCTCAACTTATCGTCAATTATTTACTTTATAACCCTGATCACATAGGCCCCTATAACAGATTGATCAGCCTAATGCACTTTCAAGAAAACTTATATTAATTTCTTTATGCTGCTATCTAGCGGCTGTAAAAGAAATCACGTTATAACCCTGATTGAATTTCGTGCAATAATATGTTGCAACTATAGCCTATTTCCATGTAGCGGTCGTTACCAAAAGTTCATTTTCGACAGTGGAGATCTTAGCGATCGTTTTTTTTTTTATTCTATATGTTACCATTTTATGACATGGGAGTAGCTGATATCATATATGTGTTATCAGGGTTTACAGCCTAGTACGCGTCAGTAAGCTTGTCTCACCAGCGTTTCTTTGGACGACCCAAATTTCGTCTTACCCCGAGTCTGTAATTCGTTATCATCTTAGAAATATGCAATCTTCATTCATATATTGTACTTGTCGGCTTCTGTATTCTTTTCTTATCAAACTGTCAACATCAATTTCTTTCCTAATGTATTTACCTTCCTATTCACTAAACTAGGATCCCTCCACCGCTCTCAGAAATCTCACCTATGTACTTGCAATCTAGATATATCTCTTTTCGCCATGGTCCACGTATCACTTCCGTATATGCGTGTTGATACCGCCATCACCTTAAATAGCTTCATCATTATCTCTTTCCTTACTTTTCGTGCGAGAACTGTTCTAATTGTACCATTCATTTTATTAGATATAGTTATTTTGCCATTTATATCAATTTCACCATGATAGTACGATTTGACTCTCCGTCTTATTCTCTGAGAAAGTAGAGAAATGTATTGTCCCTGATAGGGTTTTCCTAGTCCAAATGCAGGTAAGACCATTGGTAGGGCTGCTATCTCCGAGCTCATTGTCTACTCCTCTCAAACTTTGGTACAGTTAAAAACCGCAATTATTCCATTTGGTCAAATTCATGAGAATATTGTGCCAACTTCAGATATTGTAGGTCACTAAGATTCTCTCAACTTCGTCAAAAATTAAAATAATAATAATAATAATAATAATAATAATAATAATAATAATAATAATAATAATAATAATAAATTTTAGAATTGGTCAAACACATGAAAATATTGCACCAACTTTATATATTCAGATTGGACCGAAGTTGAGACAGAGTTGGAAGCTTTAATTGTTAAATTTAGTCAATCACATGATAATTTTTAGCTAACTGTAGTTATTTCAGGTATTTTCAAGCAGTTTCATTCTCGGACACGAATCTAGTGGAATCAAATTGGATTCTTTATCTGGAAATGGAGAATTGAAAGGGTGAGAATTAGATAGTCCAAAGCCACACTTTTAACAAAAATTATTTTTAGTGCGAGTTTGTTTCTTACACTAAAATATTATCAAAATTACTCAACAAATGACGAAAGCATACACCGTAGAAATTATGATACCGCAACTAATAGCATTGGACTCTAAACCTTCAATACGCTGTCACGTAAAATTTTGTCTGGGTGGCTTAGGACTAGTCTATATCATTCTCACCCCTTCAATTACGAGTATTTTCTTTCTGTATAAATCTCTTACTAAATATAATTTTTTATAATATCTCTGAGAAGAAAATTATTTCCTCAATCATTAAGCCAATACACATCCTGTTCTTTTAGTGACAGGAATGGTTGACGAGTCTGACAAGTCGTAAGCTTGCCATGTACACGTAATAATGCAACCGTTTTTGTATAATTCGTGGTTAGGATATTACAGGGATTCCCAATCCTTGCGTTGAATGTTTTATGAACATTGAACACAACATTAAATCTTCACTTGCATCACACGCAGTTCCGTGATAAAAAGAATAACTCACCCGGTCTGTGGACATTTATAGTCTCCGTAACCTGTAATGCCAAATTTAATTTCATTTCTCGGTACTGATGTGTTACATTGCGTGCCGATTTAGCAGACAGGCGTGAGGTCGGAGTTATACTTTCAGTTCCACCTACAGCGTTACTCCAATTTTTCAGAGAATCGTAGCAATGCACTCTGCAAACAAATGAAGCATTAAGAGATGTTGTGGTAGTTTTAATTTGTAGTAAGTGTATCTTTAACTTTCCATACCAGCGGTCAGAGTTCAAATTCCATGAAGTCCAACTGGAATTTGTAGTACAGAAAAGTTTGATGTAGATTTTGTCGGGTTCTTCTTGTTTGGAGTAATGTCATTTCATTAAATTTGTATCATGATTTCATGACCTTCGGGGCTGTACGAGCATGGGGACTTCGATGAACTTAACCCGAGCCCATACTTCTGAAAAATGAAGCTAGCTTCATTAACTTGGAACACTATTCACTTATTTAACTGCCTTAATTTTATTATAGAACTTTTTTGCAATTACTTCGCAGCTTTTCTTAAAACTTTTCATTTTTGTTCGGCAACTACGTCTTCTAATGGAAATATTTAATACTAGGAACATTGCCTTGACCAGTACTATTGATCTTCGGGCCGAGACAAGTGGGCTATTAGCTTTGAGCTCGCATAGTTTTTTTCTCACAGTCCAAAATTTCCTTACAAACGTACCTTTAGTTGTTTTCTCTTCCTTTATTTTAATTTACTTGTTATTTTACTTTCAAAAATAGGACACCGGGAAGATTTACCGGAAAATTCGGCCCCCTGATACCATCGCTTGAAACCTTCTGACTTGTTTACATGCAAGTCACATCTCTTTTATGGGATACAAACTAATATTGTATAATACAAGAAAGAGTAAGTAATTAAAATAATATATAATTAAATTAATAAATTTTGGAAATTTAGTGTCCCTTTCAGCGAACTATCACTCATGCTTTATGAATTCAACTTCAAAATCACCTACCTGGGTAGATAATGTTAGGCTCCCTCTCCCTATTTTAAAATGCTGGGGTTGCCACTTATTTTCTCAACCCCGAGAGGTATCTGGTTTTATCAGAAACCACTGCAACGCATTATCTGGAACAGAACAGATGCTTCATAATTGACCCGCTGCTTCAGCTGAAAAGCAGATGAAGAGACAGGAAAAAAAATACAAGTCTCGTGATGTTACAAAATTATCTTTTCAATTTCCCACATTTACGGAGTATTTTACTGATTTCAGAATCACAATCTGTGTTTAGAAATGTTTCGAACCTTTAAAGCTTAGTTACTTTAATTTATGTTCAACGGATGAAAACGGACTCATCACGTAAGGTAGATTAAATGCTGAATATATTTGAATTGGGGATTGCAGAAACAGCACATGTCATGGAAGCTAACTTTTTCAGTAGACACAAAAAACGGTATTACTAGTGGTAGACCACATCATTCGTTATAGTACTGGCTTCTTCAGACAGAAGCCTAATAGATGTGTCGTTTAATACAAAATTTATTGGAATCTAATGAATTGTTAATGAAATAAATCAATATATATTAGCTTGACATGTACTGTTTCTGCAAGGAATCAAAATTGTAATATAATAATTTCAGTTCAACTAAAGTTTATTTGTCAAATTAGGGATATAATATATGCATAGGCCTACTGTGTAGACTACTTAATACATAAGTCCAGCATATAAATGAACTTATTTTCTCACAATAGGCCACTGAAGAATATTCTTGATATTCATGTGGTATGTAACGCATTAGTTTGCGTATATCGTCAAGCTTCTCTCTTTGAATTGGCACGATTTTGTCTGGGTATGCCAATGAAGGTAAATATGGTATTCTCCTTTGTTCTTACAAGCAAACATTCTCATGGGGGCAGATAAAAAAATTAATCTTTTTCTTCCATCATTTTATTAATGTCAAAAAAAAGTGCTTACATAAATTTTGGCCTCTCGAGCGCAATTAAGAAGGGCGTAAAAAATAAGTTTCCCTAGGGCCGTTTACAGAAAGGGAACAAAATTTCATGGAAAGTTTTATTGGAACATATAGCAATTGTTGAGTTATTTTTCAACGTATTCACCACCAGAATTGAGACATTTGTCATTCCGTGGGATCAATTTTTGTATCCTTGTGTCGTAGATGTCTGCCGTCTGGAATCGGAACCAATGTATCGGCACATATCTTTGATATGAGTTGTTTCTGCGCGCTTTCAGGATTTCACAGGTCTCCAAATGTGAGACGGCTATATTGACATTTGTGATTTCTGCATGGAATGATAGCCCTCTGTCAACAGTCCATGAAGCTCGAATAAACTCATTTCGCCACAAATAGTGACATGAGCTGTTTCTGCAATCCGTGATTCATTTCTAACGAGTAAAACAATGTGAAAATGTACACCTTAAAGTAGTAAAAAGGTAAAGGTATCCCCGTAACATGCCATGAAGGCACTTAGGGGGCATGGAGGTAGAGCCCCATACTTCCCATTACATTTTTAATGAGGCTCCTGAAGCTAACACAGCTAGATGGCACTATCATCGATATAAGACAAGAGAAACAAAGAAGCAGCAGTTGCAAGATGGTGACAGCTCTGCACAAGTGTATCAATGGCGACCTCATCCGAGCAATGATCGCACGCTTTGTCTCGGGCTAGTAATTATGCACCCAAGATTCATCACCTGTGACTATCCGGGCTAGCATATTGTTCCCTTCATCCTGTCTGCTCTGATCAAATTGCTAACCTGTTGCACATTTGCCTCCGTGACAATCTCCACTGGCTGACCGACTCTGTGTCAGAGAACTTCACCCAATTACAGACAGCTTCTCGTGACAGGTAATACTCACTATATACGGGCAACACTTCTTCGTGAATTTGCTTGCTGTCAGACTTTTTTTCCCCAGAAAAATCACACAACATAACACTGCTCGATAATTGTACACTTGTACAGTGGTGCCGCCATTTTGCAATTCCTGTCTCTTTCGCTTGTGCGGACATCGATCATCTTGGCATCTGGGTAATATTGTAATCTTTCAGTGATAGCTTAAGGCACCTCATTAAAAAAATGTAGGTCGCTACCTCGATTTGTAACTTATTGACTCGCTTGTATATGTAAAAATGTAAACATATTTCTATTTAGATAAATAAATGAACAGTTAGCCTGCGTCTTCCTTGGTTGTCTCTGGTGGTTACATTGCATGCAACTGCATCCGACATCCATAGGTTCAAACTAGATATGAACAAAACTATCTACCGTTCTATCGCTTTCGCTCGCTGAGTTCGTTGCACTTGTCTTTCGAGTCTCGCCTCGTAAACTCTCGTGCGCTTCGAGTCTCGCTCATCATTCTTGAAATAGCATTTGGTCGGCGTGGAAAGATTTCGTAATTTTGAATAACATACGTAATTGAAATAAATAACATTAGAGATGTTTAATTGATACAAAAAAGACAAAACAAAACAATATCAAAGTGATCAAAATGTTTCGGTTCTATGATCAGATATTATCTATGGTTATATAAGTAGACAAAAAAATTCTCAAATAAATTTGCATTTCTAAGAAACATAAAACATAACGTTAAATAAAGCATTGATATATATATATATATATATATATATATATATATATATATATATATTACTTGAGATTGTACACTTGACCTCAAACATACGAAAAAAAAATCTTAGCCTATTAATAAAGGCCTAGTAATTATATAAAGATTGGGTAACGGATTATTATACACTGAAAAGTAGAGATGAAGTTTCAAATATGCTAATTGATTTTTTATACATATATAACAATTGCCAAAACAGATAAATGTTAAGTCTGGTATAAACAACTGTAACGATTTAAGGCTGCTTGACGTTCGAGAGTTGACCACTCCCGATGTCTTGAACGTCCCTTGATTCACTCACAGGCAGTCAACGACGTAGGCAATATTGTCGTGCGGATTTTCGGCTTTGCGGGCGCTGTTAATCTTGCTTTCTCGATCGTTGTTCAATTCTAGTTCAAACCCACCAGAGGACTGTGATTTCTTAGAGTAATAAAAATCTTCCTTCAGAACAGATGCGTTCTAGTAGGCTATAATTTTTCTGTCCTAAGTCCATATTCGCGTAGATGTATAGAGGTGTATCCCTATTTATTTCACCTTTTTATGCACCCGTTATGGAATGACTTGCAGTCTGGCCAAGCCGAATCCATCATCCGACGCATCACATTTTCCTCTTCAGCCATCAAATCCGTATACCATGTTTCTAGTGGTGGGTTGCCGTGCTTCATATAAATCTTCTTTGAGTAATTTCGCCGTCGTCAGGAAGGAAGGACTTGGAAGGCTTCTGCGCCTCTATTATTTGTCTAGACTCCATCATCACTGTCGAACCGGGAGAAACATTCACCAAAGCGGACGACCGATTCGGTATCTCACAAACACAAATGGTGTCCTATTTTTGAGATGAGAATGAAAGTTGAATTGTGGAGTGTGTTATATTTCCTTTCATGCGACTTAGTTTATGGAGGTCTCGGCTTTTTAGGCTCCCGAGCAATACAAGCCATCCGAACTTAAACAACGTTGCCGAGTTGTAATGTTAAGACTCAGTCGCTGTTAGTTATGGTAAGTTAAATAATACATGCGTCTAGACAGGATATTGTGGCCACGAAGAAGATAAGACGTATGAACTAAGTCGCGTGAAAAGCATTATAATGAGATGACGAGAGAAAAAGGGAAAATCCAGAGAAAATCCCTTACAATCTTGGTCTTTTCCACGACAATACAACTCCACCATCGCTGGGATTTGAACTCGTGTCCGCAATCGTCGTACGCCAACACTCTGCCGAATGAATTACCGAGGTAACTCTTATTTACGTAGGTTTTCTCGGGTACACCCTTTCTCTACATTCACCTTGCTATTCCTAACATTTAGAGCGTCATGCTGACAACCTGTGACCTCCTAGTACTGCGGACAAGTAGACAGATCGCTCTGCCTCCTTCACAATCCGGCTTCAACGTTTTTTTTTTTTTGGATCCTTACTATAAAATCTCCATTGCAGTAATGTCTCTATCTTAATGATCCACCGAATGCATTAGCTGCTTCAAGGCAAGCAGGATGAAGAAGTCCTGCGGTCGCTGTGGTCAGCACTGACATAAGACGTGGCAATTATCTGATTACGCATTACATCTTATAATTTGTAATATATACGTTCTTTTGAAACAGCCTTCCGTGCCAGCGCATGACACAACTGGAAGTTTCCTACCAAATGAGGAAGTCCTAGATTCTTGTTTACTTACGAGACTCGTGTCGACAAAGTGAACTGTAAGATATTTTTTTGTGCAGCAAGAAATCTGAAAATAATTGTATTTAAAAATTAGTTATCTTAAGCAGACCGGTTTATTTAAAACTGTACCTTTTAGAGAATCAGGTTTAAAATACGGTACTACATTTGATAGTTCGTATAGGGTAAATACTACAAAAATAAACAAATGACAAAAAAGAAAGCAGGTAGAAATCAAACTGTAAAATGAAAAAAAAAATTAAATATGTCTTAAAATGTTTTGTATTAGGTACTCGTACTTGTTTAACTTAACATTTCTAAAGACCGTTAGTGGAAAGTATCCAGATGCGCCATATTTCAACATTTCTAAAGATCGTTAATGGAAAGTATCCAGATGCGCCACATTTTAACATTTCTAAAGATCGTTAATGGAAAGTATCCAGATGCGCCATATTTCAACATTTCTAAAGATCGTTAATGGAAAGTATCCAGATGCGCCACATTTTAACATTTCTAAAGATCGTTAATGGAAAGTATCCAGATGCGCCATATTTCAACATTTCTAAAGATCGTTAATGGAAAGTATCCAGATGCGCCATATTTTAACATTTCTAAAGATCGTTAATGGAAAGTATCCAGATGCGCCACATTTTAACATTTCTAAAGATCGTTAATGGAAAGTATCCAGATGCGCCACATCTTAGAAGTAGTTATCCCTATTAGACTCTAAGCTCTAGAGCAGCAGTCGTCAAGAGGGTGCACGCTCGTGCTAGCGTCTCTTACCCTCGAGCCCTCTTGTGCATGTATGGGAGTGGAAGGTAAGCAATATTTCAGTGGCGGCTTTTCGTTCGTACCGTAAATTACATAACTCAGTGGAATTCAATAGTATTAATAGTGTAATGAAGCTTCCAATGTTCACATATGTACTAAGTAAGCATATTTTACGTAGTTAATAAATAGTCAGGATTTCCGCTTTTAATGCCAAATAACTTAAAAAAAAAAAGTCACCTCTGAAATTGTGGAGCCCAGTCAAAGGAGGAGACAAGCCACAAATCCTTGTATTTCACTGGAATGTGAGGAAATAATTTCTCTAGAACTAAATTCTAGTCCACACCTGTGGAGTAACGGTTAGCAAGTCTGGCCGTGAAACCAGGTGGCCCGGGTTCGATTCCCGGTCGGGGCAAGTTACCTGGTTGAGGTTTTTTCCGGGGTTTTCCCTCAACCCAATATGAGCAAATGCTGGGTAACTTTCGGTGCTGTACCCCGGACTCATTTCACCAGCACTATCACCTTCATCTCATTCAGACGCTAAATAACCTAAGCTGTTGATAAAACGTCGTAAAATAACCTATTAAAATAAAAAAAACTAAATTCTATGACATATTATTCCAATCGTAGGTTATATTTAAAATGTATAAAATTTTGAATTTATGAGCACACACGGCAGAATATTTAAATTTATGTAAATATTTTAATTGTGGTTTATTCTCTTATCTGACTGGGCCCCTCAATTTTGAAAAAAATATATATATCATTAGGAGAAACCTAATATATAAAGTACAGGAAAAAGTTTTGAAAGAAATTTATGTACTTATAAAACCAAGTACATAAATTTTTGGGTTTGGAAGATGAATCGAACAAATTTAAATTTATGTGATCTTCTTCTATTAAACGCATAAAATAATCTATCATTATTACGATTTTATTGTCGGTTGCTATTAGGTCGCAATTGAGAATAGCAATGTGTGGAAAACAAACTACGTACGTCGTGGCGAACTGTTCGAGACTGTCGACAGTTCTAGAAAGACCGAAACAGTCTTGTTCAGTATCAGACGGTCCGAGACGAAACTTGTCTCGTCCAAGACACGATGTCCGATGCAGTATTCTGCGGGGCTAGGGAAACGTTCTCTAACTGCACATCAGTATCGGAATTATTAATAATAATAATAATAATAATAATAATAATAATAATAATAATAATAATAATAATAATAATAATAATAAGACATGTCTTATATTTTTGTTTTTTAACTGCTCCATCATTTCGATTGTTTCGTCGTCTTTAATTTGTCGTATTCATTAGCATGACAGATGTCATAGTGACGCTGCAGATTATATTTTCTTATCACATTGAGTACCTTACTGCAAATTAAACATCTTGCTGCATTTTCAAACTCTGTAAAAAAAATGCCTCCTCCCATGAAGGAAGACCTACGTAAATCACTATTTGAACTTTCTGCCATCGTGTACGTACACAAACACCCACAAGTGTCTAGTACTTACTACTCTGGTCTCCATTGATCATCCGCATCAGCTAAGGCCAGATTCCTCCCTCTCCCTCCCACGAAGCATGCCCGGAGGCGCAGGCTTCCCTTCTCTCTATACCCAATACCCATTTCAGCGAGTGCTGACGACCACTGCTCTAGAGGCCTACAGATTGGAGGGAGGGTAAGGCTCCAATTTTTGCACTGGTTTTCCTTAGACACAAATAAATACTGTGAAAATCTACAAGTGACCTACAAAAACAACGTTAGCAATACCAACAATAATGCTAAAAAAATAGGTTTTAAATACCTAGCGTAAAATATTCCATTATACTGGTAGGCCTGCTTATATAGCATTTCTACTGTCAAAGCTTCCTTTGACAATGTTATCCTCCTTTTGACTTCCCGGCAGCAACTCATGCTACTGCTTATAGTATTTGAAGCTATCCACTAGCTCTATTGTTTCATTCAGAATTCGCACGTTTACCTCCTTTATTTTTATTCCCATAACCATGATCTTCGTTTTGTTGCATTTATCTTCATCCCATACTGCTCATTGAAGCTGCCACTTGCTCTATTATCTCATTTAGAATTCGGAAGTTTACTTTTTTCGATAACCATGCTCTTCGTCTTATTTCCATTTATCTCCATCCCATATTGCTCATGGCTGTCATTTATCTCCAGTAGCATATCCTTTATAAAAACGATTATTTTAGTCGAGTTGTTAAAGATTTTAAGGAAGATAAGTCATGTTAATAATTCCTTGTGTTTTACACGTTAAATGAAAAATTTTGTACTTAACACAATTTTTGTTATAAATTAAATAACACCATTTAATTTTAACAATAAGAAATAAGGAATGGGGATCAGATATCACGACAATGCGTCTGTTTTATAATGCTTATATACGATCAAAATTGACCTATGGATGTGAAATATGAGGAGGCACATCAGTAACTCATCTACAAAAAATTTCTTTTCTTCAGAACTCAGCCTTAAGATTATGCCTAGGAGTGCCAAAAACCACATCAACTGTTGCCCTAGAAATTGAATGTAATATTTAACCAATCAGACACTATGTATTACAAAATACATTTAAAATTGCAAGCATCATCCAGATATCAGATATTCTTCAAACTGTCAGATAATATCCTGTGTGATTTCTATAAAATAAACAAAGAAGAAATACCAATCTATATCACAGACACACTCATTGTTAAAATTCCAGTTGTGAACGAAATTCCTCCATGGAAATGGGTGATTCCAGAACATAGCATACAAATTCCAGGAAATCGTTCCAAAAATAATCCTCCGTACATTCTTAAGTTAGATGCCATGGAACTACTCTACAGCACATATAAGGATCACCTTCAAATTTATACAGATGGATCTCTAAATCCTAATATTGGGACATCAGAAGCAGGGTATTATATTCCAAAATATCAAGAAAGTTATTTCATACCATGTTCATTCTCCTCCAGTCTTGACACTGAAATGCTTGATGCTGCTCTTCAGTGTGTTACTCAAATTTCTGAAAAATCTATTTACATACTCCAAGGGGGCTATATATAATATAATTAAATATGTACCAAACCTATACGCACATAGAATTATTCCAATTCAGAAACAGCTAAGTAAACTAAAAAAACTCCAAAAGGATATAACATTTTAATGGATACATAGTCATTGTGATATACCTGGAAACGAGAAAGTCGATAATATTGCAAAACAGGCAACATATTTTCAAACCAAGACCTCTTCAAGTGATATCTCTATCCAGTGCTTTTGCTTCAGTAAAGTCTCATTTTATAAACCTATGGATCAACAATTGGCTCTCTTCTGACAAAGAAAAAATTTTACAGTCTGAACAAAAGAAACCAAATGACCTGCAAATGTACAAAAACTTGCCCAAACATGTTCAAACATTTTTAACAAGAGCCAGAACAGGTCACATTGTCACACAATTGTACCTACACCGATTTCACATTTCTGGTAATCCTACTTGTCTGCGGTGTAATAATCATGATGAAGATCTGGAACACATTCTTCTATACTGCCCATCCATAAACCACAAAAGAAGTACATTAAAATCATCAGTACCAGTTGCAGAAGACACAGCCCTGCTGTATATATTGACTACACCCCAACTCTGGCTACTAGCAGCAGGCATCTATAATGAACACCGATCAAAACACCCCTCATTTCTCGTGAAAAACAACAACTGAATAGACTACAGTGGACTCTAGTGGATTTTATGTTGCCAGCAAACAGCTGGATACATTAAGAAGATTGATTAATTTTGATGACTGGAAATTTTTCGGAAAATATTCCTTGGGAATATTCTCGATGTCAACGTTCCTGGCAATTTATCCACCACTAGCTGAGAGACATTTGTATGAAATTATCCATACAGTCGTGGCTATTAAGTAGGGCTACGCTAAAAAAATGTTCAATAGATTCGGGGAAGGGGCACGCCTAACATGTACACTGACAGGTAGACTGTTAGAAATCATTTTTTTTTTCCTTGTATGAGATATCTCAATTGTCTTATACGGTTCTTCACAGTAGCTTTCCGTAACGTAAGACAGGCGTGCCTAGCGGCGAAGTCACCCTCAGTGACACAGTGCACGAGTGGTGGGTGGTGGCCCTCCCGCTCCGCATACCGATGTTGCAACTGAGAACACTGCCGTCATCTCCTGGTGGTCCAAGCGACAATGTCTGCAATACATTAAATATTTCTATAACGGCTTTTATCTCTCCGGGTTTTCCCCATGGTACGTGAGGGTTACCTGACCCACGGATTCCCGGGGAGTGACTAAAGCACCTGGGATGCGTGTGATAATGCAAGCGTCGCGCTTCATATCATAAATCTGAATATCTAGTCTAGAGGAAGCGATAACCGAAATGCAGTTACTCGCATTTCCTCCTGCGAAGGAAAACCTGCTACTTCACTGATAAGTAGAGTCCTGATTTTTATGTAATTACATATCTTTTTCCTTAGTATGTACCTATCTGAAAAGTGAAAATGTTGGCGAATTAGTCTACTAAGATCATTATATTTAATTTTAATTCTACATATTTTTACATATTTCGCATAATAATACATATCTTAAGGCATTAATTACATATTTTTACATAAATTAACATCCATACCAAATATCGTTTAATTAAATGTCTTATTTAGTTACAAATAGCTTTTATAGAACTCGCTGGTTCATTGCCGCCCTAACATAAGCCCGTCATCGGTCCCTATCCTGAGCAAGATTAATCCAGTCCCCACCATCATATCCCACCTCCCTCAAATCCATTTTAATATTATCCTCCCATCAACGTCTCATCGTCTTTTTCTCTCAGGACTTCCAACTAACACTCTATATGCATTTCTGGATTAGCCAATACGTGCTACATGCTTTTTTTTCATCTCAAACGTGTGGATTTAATGTTCCTAATTATGTCAGGTGAAGAATACAATGCGTGCAGTTCTGTGTTGTGTAACTTCCTACATTATCCTGTAACTTCATCCCTTTTACCCTCAAATATTTTCTAAGCACCTTAATCTCGAACACTCTTAGCTTCTCTTCCTCTCCAAGTTTCACAACCGTACAGAACAACCGGTAATATAACTGTTTTATAAATTCTAACTTTCAGATTTTTTGAGAGCAGACTGCATGATAAAAGCTTTTCAACAAAATAATAGTAGGCATTTCCCATATTTATTCTACTTTTAATTTCCTTCCGAGTGTCATTTATATTCGTTACTGTTGTTTCAAGATATTTGAATTTTTCCACCTCTTGAAAGGATAAATATCCACTTTTTATATTTCCATTTCGTACTATGTTCTGGTCATTAGACATAATCATATACTTTGTCTTTTCGGAATTTACTTACAAACCTATTTCTTTACTTACTTCAAGTAAAATTCCCCTGTTTTCCCTAATCATCATCATCCTTCATGCATTAGGAAATTGATTCCTGTAGCAGCTACTGAAATTGGTCCATCCATCTTTTGGCTGGTCTTCCAATATTTCTTCTTCCCCGAGGTTTATATTTCCAAAACTTATATGGTATCCTGTCGTCCTGCATCCTTGAAATGTGAGACATCCATGTATTTCTATATTCTTCTATTTTGTTGTTTAATTCATATATCTCAAGTTCTTCTCTTATTTCTTCGATTCTTTTATGTTCTATTTTCCTGTAACCTGCTACACTTCTCAAAAATGTCATCTCATTTGTTTGTAATCTAGAGGCATCTCTCTTTTTCATAACCCATGTTTCGCTTCCATATAGTAAACTGGACACTGACATCACCTTATAAAATTTTAACAATGTATCTTTTCTAGCTTTTGTTTCAGGGTTCTTCTTATTGTTCCATTTATGTAATTAAATTTTTCTATTTTTTCTTTTTGATCATAGTCTCCTTTGTAAGATAAGGTAACACCCAAAAATTTAAATTTATTTACCTGTTCTACGATACTGTTTCCTATTACTATTTTAGATCTTACAGGAGATTTGCCACAAAATGCCATAGTTTTAGTCTTATGTACAGATATCTGCATATTATAGTTCTTATTTATTTTCCATAACTCATGTCCCTAATCGTTTGTGGATTTTCTCCTAACATATTCACGTCATCCGTATAAACAAACAGCTGATGTAACCCGTTCAATTCCAAACCCTCTCTGTTATCCTGGACTTTCCTAATGGCATATTCTAGAGCAAAGTTAAAAAGTAAAGGTAAAGCATCCAACAGAAACTGGCCTATACGGACTCTACTGTACGTTTCGCCGAGACACATTTTAATTAATTAATCGAAATAGCTTCTTAGGAATAGACAGTGCTGTCATGGTAATTTTTTTTCTTGGCCTTACGCCCCACCCCTTGTTTTCTCCCTTGAAATATATTTTACTCTCCTCTCTCTATCTCTCCGATTGTCATCTAATGATTTTTTTAATATCAAAAAAGAAGTACAGAAATTGTTTTGCTTTACATTTTAACTGTAAAACAAACTTGATTTACAGAATACACCATGTAGCACCACCGTAGATGCACATTTGTCTCGATGAATCTTGAAGTGTGTTTTTGCAGCACTTCTTGTTTATCAACCATTATTTTATATAATTCTGGATTCCAGTGCTGCAGAGGTGGACAATTTTTGTTTACGAACATCAAACAAAATACATTAGGAACAGCAAGAGATAATCTAAAATGTGTACAGATCTCCGAGCATAAAACTTAGGCACCCATATGCCATATGGCTCCGTAGAGACAAAATTTTCTTTTCCCCATAGATTAATTAAAACAATTGTAGGTTCCCATACGATGTATGGCCCCGTATGGCCTCCATGACAGTACTGGGAATAGGCCTACCAAATTCAATAAGGATATTATATAAAATATCTCTGTTAACCGAATCATATGCCTTTTTGAAATCTATGAATAACTGATGTACAGTGCCCTTATACTATATTCTCAAAAGAATATTGGACAAAATGTTGTACGACGTCAACAAAAGTGATATGTCTTCTAGAGAAAATTATCAGTATTTCAGCATAAAATAAAACGAAATTATAAAAATATTTACACAATTTTAATCTCAAAGTTGTCAGTGCATAATGGAATATATAATTCAGCATTCACGACAGTACAACCACTCAAGTATAACTCGGCATTTCCTTGCTAATCCTGCAGTCTTGCACTTTGTTCTCAAAAAAAAAAAAAAAAAAAAAAAAAAAAAAAAAAAAAAAAAAAAAAAACTAAGTGATTGACAGGCCTCGATGCGTAATGACGTCATGTCACTCCATCGCCCAAGCCAGATCCTCATAGGACAAACGCGAAACTCTCCAGAAGACACTGCTGTCAGCCACATCCATTTTGTTTAAATGTGCACCAATAACCTCATGTGATGTCTTTAGATTTTCAGTGCGGTGTGTAAGAACATAATGTCCGATCGTCAACGGAACGTAACTCCTGAAAATACGGAAAAAAATACCTTGTGGCTTTATGTGCGTCATGGCATCATTAACTTTTGGATCGCATCAAAAACTATAGGCCTATGGTGACATATATGCTTATCCGGCTACAATATTTCTAAGTCGAATAATTCAGCAGTTTTTCTTTAATTGTTTATTGTACGACGTTTTATAACTGCCATGGTTATCTAGCGTTTGAGTGGAATGAAGGTGATAATACTAGGAAGATGTGTCCACGGTCCAGCGCCGAAAGTTACCCAGCATTTGCTTTTAATGGATTGAGGGGAAACCCCGGAAAATACCTCAACCAGATAACTTGTTTTTTTTAGTAGGTTATTTTACAACGCTTTATCAACATCTAGGTTATTTAGCGTCTGAATGAGATGAAGGTGGTAATGCTGGTGAAATGAGTCCGGGGTCCAACACCGAAAGTTACCCAGCATTTGCTCATGTTGGGTTGAGGGAAAACCCCGGATAAACCTCAACCAAGTAACTTGCCCCAACCGGGAATCGAACCCGGGCCACCTGGTTTAGCGGCCAGACGCGCTAGCCGTTACTCCACAGGTGTGGACTTAACTTGTTCCAACCAGGATTTGAACCCGGACTCCCTCGTTTCAAGGTCTGACGTGCTAACCGTTACTCCACAGCGGTGGACATGCTAACGTTAAAACATCTGTTCATATAACACCATATAACGTATCCGTTTTCGTGTAAAGTTGCGGGTTCCAGTCCTAGCGGGATTGTCTTACCTAATTCAGTCTCATGTTTTTGGTGCTTGTGAGTGCCTTGCTCATTATTTGCAATATTACGATAATACACAAAGAGTCACGCGATTTTCAGCACACATAAGAAAAGTCTCTTATTCAATATTTACAATATTACGTTGATCAATACGCAACGACGATCAACTAATAGTCACATGTGGGAGTACATATCGTCATCTGATGTGCAAGTTGCTGCAGTTCATGTGAATCACGTCTATTTTTTTGCCCGCCATTGTACATAATTTTCAGATAAATTGGCACTAATATAACTTACTTGATATTGACAAAATTCGTTCAATAGTTCAGGAAGAATATTGTTGTAGGCCCTACACAGACAGGTGGATGACATGCACAAAACTACGTTTTAAGTAAACGGGTGCTAAAAAAAAAGAACTTACAAGCAAACATTCTGATGGGGGCAGATAAAAATGTTAATTTTTTTTCTTCCACCATGTTAATAATGTCAAAAGAAGTGTTCATACAAATTTTGGCCACTCGACTGCAATTACGAGAGCTGTAAAAAAATAAGTATGCCAGTGGCCGTTAACAGAAAGAAAACACAATTTCATTGCAAAAATGTATTTAAAAATAGGCTTAAGGACTTTACTAATAGACGGTAATTATACACAGTATTTAAAGGGTGTAAATGATATTTTGTTATTGAAGTGTTGTATCAGTGAAGAATTATGTTGTGTCAGTGAAGTGTGTAGTGTAAGTGAAACGTGTTCCTGTCAGTGAAGCTTTATAGTTTATAGTGGCAGTGCAAAGTATTTGAACAGTGAAATGTTTTTGAAGTGTTAGTGAAATCAGGATAGAATCAGTGAAATGTGTCGTAGTTCCAGTGCAGTGAGTGAGTTGACAGCGAAATGTGTGTAATGTTGAAAGGTACTTGTGCAGATATGAACATATCATACTCGTGGGTTTTAGTTCGACCTTAGGTTTAAGATAAAAATTAGATTTATTTCAAATGTTATTTTAAGTGATCGTTTCATTTAATTTAGGATATTTCCTGTTATTATTATTATTATTATTATTATTATTATTATTATTGTTAGTATTAATTATTAGTATTATTAATTGTATTTTTAATTAATAAGTTTATTATTGCCATTATTGAGTGTAATTAGTTACCACTGCCACCGGATATATACCCATTGCAATGTGAATACATACATGCATGCATACATACATACATACATACATACATACATACATACATACATACATACATACATACATACATACATACATACATACATACATACATACATACATACATACATACATATATTGGAACAGACACAAATTGTTGAACTATTTATCAACATATTCCCCACCGGAATTGAGACATTTGTCATATCATGGGATCGACAGAGAGGTGCAACGGCAGTCAAACGCTGGTTCCGATCCCAGGCGGCTGATTTCTACGACACAAGGTTACAAAAATTGATAACAAGGTATAACAAATATTTCAATTCCAGTGGGAGGATATGTTGACAAATAGCACAACAATTGCTGTATCTGTTTCAATAAATCTTTCCATGCAATTCTGCTTTTTTCTGTAAGCGGCCCCAGGGAAAACCACTTTCTGGACGGCCTCGTAATTGCGGTCGAGTGGCAAAAATTTGTATAAGCACTTCTTTTGACATTATTAACATGGTGGAAGAAAAAAATAACTTTTTTTATCTGCCCCCATCAGAATGTTTGCTTTTAGGCCTATTTGCACGAAAATATCGACAGGAATAAGTTTCGTACCTACAAATTAGTTTCTACTTATATTTTATAAAACGATCAAGTAACATGAACAAGTGACATCTGAAAAAAGTACAGAGTTAAATAACATCGGTAAACAATGTTATACATATTTATTATTTCCGAAAAGATTTACCCTTCGAAGAGCAATTGTCATTCGGACAAGTTTCTTTATTCGAAAATAAGGAAAAATCAGTACCGGAAAAGCGGGATCAACTGGTATTTGTGAAGGGAGTCAGATGACATTCAAGGAAGGACATAAATGACGTTGTATACGTGGAGTCACATCTTTCTGCACAATTAATCAAATCCGATGCAACTTGAGCTGTTTCTTCATCTTGCCTACCAGATGATGCTAGTATTTGATGTAACGGTTTTTCCTGACCATATGAGCAGGAGATTCCACGGGTTTAGGGTTTACTTCCTCTTGTATTGTAATTGTTTGATTCAGCAATTTATATTTGTCGATGTCGCTCCTGTTGAAATGCACGGATACGTGTGGAATTTGTATATTCATTCAAATATAAAACAGTCGTAATCGATGGTCCAGCAGTTACCATACTGAGCGTAGGATCCGATGTTCGCGGCTTCAAAACCGACCGAGGACGATGGAGCTTAAGACAGATAAAATCATTAACATGATTTTCTTCGGGAGGAAAATAAGTATGTGGGTTCCAAGTCATATATTTACAGCAATTTCAATAACTCTCCCTTTTATAGAAGGCTGCAGGTAAAATTTGTATACCATTTCTAGCACACGCTGAATTTCGATGCTGAAATACGTAAACAATTCAGTTAATGCGTCACACAAACTACTACTACAACATTACACTACACTACCACCAAACAACACTACATTACCAGTACCACTACCACAACACTACACTACCACTACCATAAACCACAACACTACACACACAAACACTACCACAACACTACACTACATTACCACCACACTACACCACAGCACTACAACTACCAGAAACCACCACAGCACTGCACACAAACACTACCACAACATTACACTACCAGTACCACAAACTACCGCAACAATACATTCACACAAACTACCACAACACTACACTACCACTACCATAAACCACAACACTACACACACAAACACTACCACAACACTACACTACATTACCACCACACTACACCACAGCACTACAACTACCAGAAACCACCACAGCACTGCACACAAACACTACCACAACATTACACTACCAGTACCACAAACTACCGCAACAATACATTCACACAAACTGCCACAACACTACACTCACACAAACTACTACAGTACTACACTCACACAAACTACCACAACACTACACTCACACAAATTACTACAGTACTACACTCGCACAAACTACTACAACAACACACTCACACAAACTACCACAACACTACACTCACACAAACTACCACAACACTACACTCACACAAACTACCACAACACTACACTCACACAAACTACTACAGTACTACACTCACACAAACTACTACAGTACTACACTCACACAAACTACCGCAACACTACACTCACACAAACTACTACAGTACTACACTCACACAAACTACTACAGCACTACACTCACACAAACTACCACAACACTACATTCACACAAACTACCGCAACACTACACTCACACAAACTACTACAGTACTACACTCACACAAGCTACCACAACAATGCACTCACACAAACTACCGCAACACTACACTCACACAAACTACTACAGTACTACACTCACACAAGCTACCACAACAATGCACTCACACAAACTACCACAAAACTACACTCACACAAACTACTACAACACTACACTCACATAAAGTAACACAACACTACATTATCACTACCACAAACCACCACAACACTACACTCACACAAACTGCCACAACATTATACTATCACTATGACACTACCATCACTACCACTACACTACCACTACCGCAACACTACACTCACACCTACCACTCACACATACCACCACAACACTACCACACAAACTATCACAACACTGCCACACAAACCACCACAACCACTACCTTACCATCATCACCACCACCACCACCACCACAACAACAACAATAAAATCGATATGGGCTTCGTACATTATAATTTGAGATTTTTGAAAATAGAAATTTGATTTAATCGTACAATACAATCACCATGCTTGTCATTGAATCTGGCGTTCTCCAATTAAAACCAGAAGATGTGGGTTGAAATCTTTAGCGTAACTTTCTTCAGAATTGAAGTAAAGCCGTGAGATCCTCATATAATTATTTACGGATCTCCTGAAAGAGAGACTCTAGGCAAAATATTCTGCACATCAAAGTGAACTCTGGAGGTAATACTTTTGGTCCATATGGATAACCTAATTGCATATAAGGTTGTTCCATTCAGTCAGTTTTACATTTACGATCTACTGAACACTATCTGAGTTTTGTTTTCCTTTATGATTTTCTGTCAGAATTGATTATATTCTTTTTAATATTTTAATTAATTTCGGGGAGGATTGAAGCTCAATAGGAATCTCAGAAATTTTAATTATTATTATTATTATTATTATTATTATTATTATTATTATTATTATTTGGCTCAGATCAAATAAAATATTTACTTGTAAAGGACTATAAAATACCTCGTTCTTTCCTGGACATAGTTTGTGTGTTGAACTACTTATATATGCTTTTACAGACAGTCCAGTTTAAGTAAAGTTACTTTAGCTGTTGACACTGACAACTAGGCATACACGGATGACAAATTCGCGAGTGTCAGTACAATACTCGTATTATGTAACGTTTGTAACCTTTTGCTGTATAGGCCAACAGTACATGGTTAATCACAGTTTCTTCGTGACTAGAAGTTCGCCGTGATGGGCATGCAATTACTATGACAGACGTGCAAAGCGGGTACACTATAGAATGAATTATAGGCGAACTAGAATACAGTACGAGAATACGCTAATGATTCCTTTCTCGGTAGATTCAAATATATACAGTAGTATTTCTTTCCTATGTTTCGAGATCTAAGAACACAAAAATAAAATTTGAAACTACTGCTTTGAATTTCCGAAATAATTTACTGTAATCACTTCTAAGGAAAAAGCGACCCATATTTAGTACATTTATACTCACTATTTTAAAAATTAGAGGATGTTTAAAACTTAGACTGCTTTAAAATAGGCTATAGTTCGTTCCAAGAAAAGAAAGCCTGTATTTGTCGTCCATAGCTCTTAGCTTAGTATCAACTTCTGCTGACATAATGATTTCTCACCTTTCCTTATACGTTATACTGTAATTGTCGCATTTCTGTACACAAGAAACATTGCATCCAAGTTTTGATTTTACGCCTCAGATATTTAAGACCAAATATATTTAGTCGGAAAAAATGTACTTAATATAATGATGTTAAACGTTCTTATACCGCTACAGTGCAGTGTAGAGGTACACATAAATGTACCTTATCACTTAGGTAGAGCTACACAATATTTTCAACACTAATAGGCCTACACGGAACTATACATACAAACCAGAACTGACAATAGGCCTATAACTTTTTACATAACGCACTCAAAAAGTTCCTTTAAATGCGTTATCCGACGACGCCGATGACAACGACTGAGACGGGATCACGACAAAAACGGAGACGGCGAACATGACGACGACGGAAATGGCGAACACGATGACGATGGCGATGACGAAAACGACGAACATGACGACGATGACGAAAACAACGAACACGACGTCGACGAAGGAAAAGACGAACATGACGACGATGGAAACGACGAACACGACCACGACGGAAATGGCGAACACGACGACGACGGAAACGACGAACACGACGACGATGACGAAAACAACGAACACGACGACGACGAAGGAAAAGACGAACATGACTACGACGGAAACGACTAACACGACCACGACGGAAATGGCGAACACGACGACGACGGAAACGACGAACACGACGACGACAAAAACGACCAACACGACCACGACGGAAATGGCGAACACGACGACGACAAAAACGACGAACACGACCACGACGGAAATGGCGAACATGACGACGACAGAAACGACTAACACGACCACGACGGAAATGGCAAACACGACGACGACAAAAACGGCGAACACGACGACGACAAAAACGGCGAACACGACGACGACAAAAACGGCGAACACGACGACGACAAAAACGACCAACACGACCACGACGGAAATGGCGAACACGACGACGACAACGACCACGACGGAAATGGCGAACATGACGACGACAGAAACGACTAACACGATCACGACGGAAATGGCAAACACGACCACGACAAAAACGGCGAAGACGACGACGACAAAAACGGCGAACACGACGACGACGACGAAGGAAATGGCGAACACGACGACGATGATAACGATGACGGAAATGGCGAACACGACGACGATGCAAACGGCGAAAACGACGACGACGACGATGACAGGAACGGCGAACACGATGACGACGAAAACAGCGCACACGACCATGACGATGGAAACGGCGAACACGACGACCACAACGGAGGCGAAGAAGGTGCTCTCCTTTTCACTGATAGGTTTATTATAATACGAAAATATTTAAAGGTGTACAAAAACTATCCCCCCTTGTTAAAGAAATTGTGGTCTGTTCAATATCTGAGGACTGATGTGAAGAAAGTAATGCGTAACATTTTCCAGATTGTTATGTTAAAGTAATTATTCGATTACAACGAAGATGGCGATCACTAAGTGCTTGAAGACGAGAAGACGACAACTTCTGTAACAACATTGGAATTAGGCTATAATAAATTATTATTATTATTATTATTATTATTATTATTATTTAAAGTTTCTTGTCTCTTTCTCTCTCTCTCGTTCAATCTCAATCTATTTTTACTGATAAGATATATGAAGTCCAGGATATAGGCTACTGTTTTTCATGGTTTGATAATGTTATACTAGTGGAGAAATGATTGTATGGAGGCAAGGGAAGCGGCTGTACACTAAGAGAACCTGTACCACCACGCCTTGTATTATTAAAACTTTCATTTGGGGTTGCTGGACGATGGATTAGAGATAAGAGAATGAACAAATTCATTCACACGTAAGCAGTTAATTTTAATGTGGATGAGAAAATGTTAGTAAATTTTGTCTGGATCTCACATCCAGGGACAGATTTATTTTACGCACAAAAAATATACTACACGGACCTCCCAGTTCTACTTAAACTCTCTTAGAAATTTATCACCTCCGGCGGGGTTTGAACACGCGAACCCCTTATCCAATGGAGAATATGATAAGATTTAGGGTACAAAATATGAACCTAGGTCTACGGCGTAGTAAATAAAAAAGACAGAAGTTTCCCTCACAAATTTTTTTTTTTTATTTTAGTAGGTTATTTTACGACGCTTTATCAACATCTAAGGTTATTTAGCGTCTGAATGAGATGGTGATAATGCCGGTGAAATGAGTCCGGGGTCTAACACCGAAAGGTACCCAGCATTTACTCATATTGGGTTGGGGGAAAACCCCGGAAAAAACCTCAACCAGGTAACTTGCCCCGACCGGGAATCGAACCCAGGCCACCTGGTTTCGCAGCCAGACGCGCTGACCGTTACTCCACAGGTGTGGACTCCCTCACAATAGTTGGTAAATTTTGTAAACGTTTTGTACATGAAATAATTAATGCTTATATGAGTTACATTGCTTTAGGAGGCCAAACTAGGAAATGCAGTTTCCTTGCTTTGAGATTGGTTAATTTATGGTTTTGTAAATGTGTATGCGTAAAGCGTGGTTAAAACTTAATCATTAGTCATTCTAATGGGAACTCCATCGAGAAAAATGAATCACCATTCCTAGAGTTCTTTAGAAAAATGAGAAAATTCGGAGTAATGCGTTCTTTTATCGTGGTGGGGAAGTTTCTCACCTAACTGTAACTGCTGATGTATACATTTCTAGACGTTTAAACAGTTTTAAAGAAAGATAAACGTACTTTATCTCACAAAGTGTGCCAATCGTGATTAATGCAACGACTGAAGTGCGCTGAGTGAGTGAGTGAGTGAGTGAGTGAGTGAGTGAGTGAGTGAGTGAGTGAGTGAGTGAGTGAGTGAGTGAGTGAGTGAGTGAGTGAGTGAGTGAGTGATTTTTTCTACAAAATCAGATTAAATGGAATTGATACCAAAGAACCTGTAAACACAAAGTTCTTGGTTTGGAATTGAACAACTGGAAAACACACACAAAATATATCACTTGCTTTTAAATTTTATTGATTTCTATCTGTTATGAATTAAGAACCTTATCTTCTATTAAGTTCTATAGGCAGGTGACGCAGGTATACTTTGCATTTTTATTATAAAATGAAATAGGGATTAATATTCTGGGTCAACTCCTCTGAAGCTAAACATATTTTTGATTTACGAAACAAAGCCCTAAGAATAATGACAGGTGCGCACAAAAGGAATCGTGTAAAAAGTTTTAACAAAATTTATAAATATTGACCTCAGCTTATGAGTACATTCCTTCCTTAATGATGTTTTATGTTAAAAACATATATGAATTTAGAACTAATGAAAACATTAATAATTTCAATACACAAATAATATTTTCATCTATCCTCTAGTAACCACAGATTTTAGGCTATAATTTGAAGTACAGCCTTCAATGTACTGCCTAATTATCTCAAAGCTTTGAAGGATCATGAGAAAAGGTTCAGAACAGAATTAACAAAATTTCTTCATGCTCATATCTTCTACTCAACTGATGAATTGTTTACGATTGTAAATTAAATTAATTTGCTTGCTATGCATCGTATATTTTTGTATAATTTATTTCTTTTACAATAATTGAAATGAAGTACGCGTATCTTTACATTCCTAAACTTCATACCTTAATTCGAATGTAGGCGTATTTATTTCTGTTTATGATAGGTGATTGCGAAGGAAGCTTCTTGAACTTCCTTATGAAATTTATGGAATAATATGGAATAAATATGAGAGATAACCCAAAATCTCTCAGAAATCTCTCCAACAACTCCTTTGTCTACTCTTTCATATACGTATAAGTTAGCAACAGGAAATGAAATGTGTAAGATTGAGATTAAATAACGGAGTTACATTTCACGTTATCTGTATGTACAGTTACTGTGTCATATTGGTGGGACTTTTGGTTATAAAGTTGAGTCACTGGATCATCGAGATGTCTATAACATTGACTATTTTCTTGGCGAGTTTCCGTGTTACATCACTGACTTGCGCAGCCACAGTGAACAATCCGATTAACAAGTGTAACAGACTGATGAAAGTTTCTCATTTTTCGAGACATTTTAGTTTGTGTCAATTTGTTTCTCATATTCTCTTGCTCAAATTGCAAAATATAGACCTACATTTAGTATTTATTGTGACTCAATTAATAGAGACGCGCAGAGTATACAACTTACCAACATAGACCTATAATTATGGCGTTCATCGGTTTCGAGAAGGCTTTCGATAAAGTAAATGAAAGAAAATTATGGAATATAATGATTAATAGAGGACTCCCACAACATTTAGTTGAAATCGTTGAACATCTATATGCTGACAAAATAACAAACAATATGGATCATAAATCATTCATATTTAGTAATAATAAATTATGGAGTAAAATAATGATGCCCGCTCTCGTCATTGCTGTTTAATTTGTATAGTCTATTGACGATGGTATATAAAACTGACAAATAAATTTAAGTGAACATTTTAAAATTAATATCACATTAGATAGGTACTATACTTTTTTTGGCGATCAGGTAGTAGCCTAATATCGGAAACAGACGATGACTTTCAGCGGACTGTATTATAAATTGAGTGAAGTATGTGAAACATAGGCCTATAATTTGAAAATATCTGCTACGAAGACATAAGTGCTAGTTTTTAAAGGTTATGAGCAATTAGGAGCAAAAATTCTAATAGACAACAGAATAATAGAGCTGATTAACAACTTTAATTATCTGGGACACAATGTGTCTTATAAAAATAATGAAGATACTTCATAGAGAGAGAGCGAGAGAGAGAAAGAAAGAGAGAGAGAAAACAAATTTATCCATTTGTGTGGAACAATAAAACGAAGTTTGAAGAAACTAGGACGAAACCTATTCTAAAGTTATTTAAGAAAATTGCCGTTCCAGCGCAATTATATTAGTCAGAGCACTGGATATTAACAAAAGTGTAGGAAATCGGAAATGAGATTTCTGGGGAGTGTAACTGGTTGCATAATACCCTAATAGAACCTAATAGCGAGGATATTAGAACATAATTAAATACAGTATTTTCAAGCTTAAAGATAAAATCATACAATATATATTTCTAATTGGTTATTTTACGCCGCTTTATCAACTTCTGAGGTTATCTAGCATCTGAATGAGATGATGGCGATAATGCCAGCGAAATGAGTCCAGGATCCAACGCTGGAAGTTACCCAGCATTTGCTCTTAATGGGTTGAGAAAAAAAAACTGGAAAATACCTCATCCAGGTAACTTGTCCCAATTAGGATGTGAAATATTAAAGAGCATATTTTATGGCCTAAGTGAATATTTTTCTTAGGAGCATATTAATAAAGTGCATATTTCCCTTTAGTGGCATATTCAAGTGCATTTTTCTTTAGTCGCATATTTAAGTGCATATTTTTCTTTAGTGACATATTTTAGTGCATATTTAAATGCATTTTTTCGTTAGTGGCATATTTAAGTGCATATTTCTTCTATTTTAACTGTATATTTGCACGTATACGTTAACTATAGGCTATTTGGTGCACAAAAGTCCTATGTCTATTCATGATAAAATGCTGTTAATTCAACTGTTCGTCAATCACGAACTCCAGGAATGTACCGATGAACTAATCTGTGTCTAGCTGCCGTTGTCTAACCGACTAATTATTGCAATACAAAGCTGAATCTCATCGTTGTGGAGGTAAGAGGAAGAACTTTGAAATAAGAACCCACCTCTTTATTTGTCTATGGATAAGAATATATAGTGCTCACATTGGTTTAATTGTCTTGTACATAATATTCTGATAACGATGTAGAGTAGCTATACTTACACCTTCATATGACACACGTGCAGTGCAATCTCGTGCAATCTGCATGTGATGCTATATTTGTTATTTGCCTTGTGACATGGTGGGCTTGTATAAATTCTTTACAAATGAGAACGTCAGATGAAAACTACTTGGCGCCGATATTCTTTTAGATCTGGCTTCATAGTCTTCCACCTACGGATATCAGGGTGGGATGGATACAATTTCTCATGGCTAAACGAAACGTTTCCCTTTTCGGAGAGCTCGTAAAGTCGCTACGAAGACGGGAATCGAGTATTTTGGCCTCTGATACATAACGTCATTCTGATTTGCCAGAAATGCTATTAAGTTATAGTTGGATTAAAGTAAAACATTTTAACCTAAGCCCTATACATATGATTACTTAAGTCATAATATTTGAGGGATTTTGGATGCCCATGACCTAGAGGCAGTAAAAATAACCCAAATCGTAACCGAAGTGTTCATTATGTGGTGGATTAAAAGATTGCCCGCTTTGTAATTTTTAAGTCATAACGCGCGGTTCACATGAGCAATGACAAACTGCACGTCAGAGTACGATATATACTCCTTCATGTGACCATTAGGTCTCTAGACTTTATAATTAATAGTAGAAAATTTAGTAGACGTAGCAGTAGTAGTAGTGGTAGTAGTAGGCCGAGTAGTAGTAGTAGTAGTAGTAGGCGGAGTAGTAGTAGTAGTAGTAGTAGTACACCCTCTAGTATTAGTCCCAGTAATAAGTTAATAGTAGCAATAGTGTAGTAATAGTAGATACTATAGCAGCAGCAGTAGTAGTAGCAGCAGTAGCAGTAGTAGATCTAGTTAGTAGTAGGCCTAGTAGTAGTAGTAGTAGTAAACCATTCTAGTATTAGTCCTAGTAATAAGTTAGCAGTAGCAATAGTAGTGTAGTTGTAGTAGTAGTAGTAGTAGTAGTAGTAGTAGTAGTAGTAGTAGTAGTAGTAGTAGTAGTAGTAGTAGTAGTACATCCTCTAGTATAGTCCTAGTAATAAGTTAGTAGTAGCAATAGTGTAGTAATAGTACTATAGCAGTGGCAGCAGTAGTAACAGTAGCAGTAGTAGACCTAGTTAGTAGTAGTGGTAGTAGTAGTAAACCCTCTAGTATTAGTCCTAGTAATAAGTTAGTAGTAGCAATAGTGTAGTAATAGTACTATAGCAGCAGCAGTAGTAGTAGTAGCAGTAGTAGATCTAGTTAGTAGTAGGCCTAGTAGTAGTAGTAGTAGTAGTAGTAGTAGTAGTAGTAGTAGTAGTAAACCCTCTAGTATTAGTCCTAGTAATAAGTTAGTAGTAGCAATAGTGTAGTAATAGTACTATAGCAGCAGCAGTAGTAGTAGTAGTAGTAGTAGTAGCAGTAGTAGACCTAGTTAGTAGTAGGCCTAGTAGTAGTAGTAGTAGTAGTAGTAGTAGTAGTAGTAGTAGTAGTAGTAAACCCTCTAGTATTAGTCCTAGTAATAAGTTAGCAGTAGCAATAGTAGTGTAGTTGTAGTAGTAGTAGTAGTATATTTAGTAGTAGTAGTAGTAGTAGTAGTACACCCTCTAGTATAGTATTAGTAATAAGTTAGTAGTAGCAATAGTGTAGTAATAGTACTATAGCAGTAGCAGTAGTAATAACCTAGTTAGTAGTAGTAGTAGTAGTAGTAGTATTAGTCCTAGTAATAAGTTATCAGTAGCAATAGTAGTGTAGTTGTAGTAGTAGTATTAGTAGATTTAGTAGTAGTAGCAGTAGTAGTAGTAGTAATAATAGTAGTAGTATTAGACCTAGTAGTAGTAGTAGTAGTAGTAAACCCTCTAGTATTAGTCCTAGTAATAAGTTAGTAGTAGAAATAGTAGTGTAGTTGTAGTAGTAGTATTAGTAGATTTAGTAGTAGTAGTAGTAGTAGTAGTAATAATAATAGTAGTAGTATTAGGCCTAGTAGTAGTAGTATTAGTAGTAAACCCTCTAGTATTAGTTCTAGTAATAAGTTAGTAGTAGCAATAGTAGTGTAGTTGTAGTAGTAGTATTAGTAGATTTAGTAGTAGTAGTAATAATAGTAGTATTAGGCCTAGTAGTAGTAGTAAACCCTCTAGTATTAGTCCTAGTAGTAAGTTAGTAGTAGCAATAGTAGTGTAGTTGTAGTAGTAGTAGGCCTATTAGTAGATTTAGTAGTAGTAGTAATAGTAGTAGTATTAGGCCTAGTAGTAGTAGAAGTAGTAGTAAACCCTCTAGTATTAGTCCCAGTAATAAGTTAGCAGTAGCAATAGTAGTGTAGTTGTAGTAGTATTAGTAGTAGTAGTAGTAGTAGTAGTAGTAGTAGCATAGCAGGCCTAATAGAATTTAGCTTAGGCTAGTAGATTTAGTAATAGTAGAAGTAGTAGACCTAGTAGTAAAAAGTTAGTACGTAGTACAATTAGTGGTAGATCTAATATATTTAGTAAACAATAGATTTGGAAGTAGGAATTAATAGTAATTAGTAGCAACATTTTATATTACTGCTTCAACTATATCATACTTATTTAGTGTAAGAATTTGACGTGGGCGAGAATTGCCGACAAGAATTCATTTATGTGCCGTAAATATAAAACATGAGACCCACAGAATTACTTCTGTCCAGGGGGAAGTCATGTTAAAGATGTTATAGTCCTATGTCATGTTTGAACCCCAAACCTTGGATTCAAAGACTAGAATGGTCATCACTACCAATCATTAGTTTTTAGTGGGTTTTTACGACCCTTTACCAACTGCTGTGGTTATCTAATGTCTGAATGATGTGAAGATGATAATGCCGGAGAAATGAGTCTAGGGTCCAGCGCCGAAAGTTATCCAGCATTTGCTCTTAATGGGTTGAGGGAAAACCCCGGAAAAAACCTCAACCAGGTAACTTGTTCCAACCAGGATTTGAACCCGGGCCAGCTCGTTTCACGGTTAGGCATGGTAACCGTTACTCCACAATCATTAGTAGTGAAACCCATTTGAAGTCGCCAAAATCGGATATCCTATTCAGACGGACAGGTTGCCAATAACAATGCCTCCAACGATTTTAGACATATTAAAAATGTCCATATTACAATAGGCTTCGGTTTATACTTTGTATGCAGAGAGGAGAAACAATTTCTCCGCTTTTACTTTATAATTTTTCCCATTATTTTCGTATAATCATATTATTGTCTACGAACAGCCTTAAAAGTATCGTTAAATGAAATTTCTTAAGACAAACTATTAGGCGTAGCCCCTGCTCGTTGTTGAGAGATTACCATATTAACATGTGATCGAGTCCTAGCTACGCGCATTACTTACTTACTTACTTACTTACTTACTTACTTACTTACTTACTTACTTACTGGCTTTTAAGGAACCCGAGATTCATTGCCGCCCTCACATAAGCCCGCCAGCGGTCCCTATCCTGAGCAAGATTAATCCAGTCTCTACCATCATATCCCACCTCCCTCAAATGCATTTTAATATTATCGTCCCATCTACGTCTCGGCCTCCCCAAAGGTCTTTTTCCCTCAGGCCTCCCAACTAACACTCTATATGCATTTCTGGATTCGCCCATACGTGCTACATCCCCTGCCCATCTCAAACGTCTGGATTTAATATTCCTAATTATGTCGGGTGAAGAATACAATGCGTGCAGTTCTATGTTGTGTAACTTTCTCCATTCTCCTGTAACTTCATCCCTCTTAGCCCCAAATATTTTTCTAAGCACCTTATTCTCAAACACCCTTAACCTATGTTCCTCTCTCAAAGTGAGAGTCCAAGTTTCACAACGGTAAAGAACAACCGGTAATATAACTGTTTTATATTGCTGTGGTCGTGCCAGAGAATCAGTCCCATTCCGAGGCTAATTTGAAGGTTTCGTAACAAGCTGTTTTTTACGGTGATGGGTTGATAGACCTTCGCCCAACCCCCAAGCTGGAGGACCACCCCTCATCGGCTGTCCGCGACTGCTTATTCAATATATTCACAGCTACCCTCCATATCTGGAGGCCGTCTCCTCGATCCGCAACCTGAGGACGCTCCATGCCGTGGTGATAGGGACCCACAATACATGGAGTTACGCACATTACAAAAATAAAAGACACTCTATTATGTGTACTGATTAACTAACACCTTCTAGTGTAGTGGAGACAGTGTTGCCAACTGAAAGTCCGGAAAATCGCCAACCGGTAGTTGGAAAGTCGCTAGATTATTGTAAAATTAGGTTCAATTGTAAAATTAGGTTCACTTATAAATTAGATTATTTTATGTATTGTTATTATTAATTGTAATTATTGTGTTAAATTGTAATATGTATTCTTATTGTATTGTGTATATAATTGTATTGTGTATTGTATAATTGAATCGGTTATTTTTTAAAGGAACTAAGTCCACTTTTTAAAGTTTTGAGATAACTTAATCGAAAAAAACTGATTTGTGAATAATCTATCGAAGATTAAACCAAAATATATTGTACACATGAAATATACATTATATTTTGGTTTAATCTTCGATAGATTATCCACAAAACAGTTTTTTTCGATTATCTCAAAACTTTAAAAAGTGGACTTAGTTCCTTTCAACAATAACCGATTCAATTGTATTGTGTATTGTTTATATTGTGTATACCACTGCCACCGGGTGCTTGCCCACTTGCAGTGTAAATAAATACATACATACATACATACATACATACATACATACAGTACGTACGTACATACATACATACATACATACATACATACATACATACATACATACATACATACATACATACATACATACATTCCTTATTATCAATAGATAAAGTATTATTTTTGTCGCTAGAGGGTGTTGAAAAAGTCGCTAAGTCCGTATTTAAGCAATAGAAAAGATACAAAAAATTGTCGCCGAAAAACAGTTAAAAATCGCTAGTTTTAGCGACAGAATCACTAAATTGGCAACACTGTGTGGAGAGTGTAGTAAATGTGGAAGATAGTGATACTGTATAGCAAAGTATGGAGGTCACGTAGGTGGGGTCACCATTCATTCTCAACGCCGGCGTGTGCTACATGCTATAGTAAACATCCGGCCCAACAGCCTTGTCCCGCGAAAACTGATCATTCACCGCGTGATGCCAATACGGTATAAAGGAGGCGAGGGACCCTCCCACTATTTTACTCAAGATCTGAATGATCCCTAAAATGGCTGCATACCATTATTCCAACTATGTGCTACGTCATCGTTATTGCATATTATTTAGTAACAGAGTAATGACGTCATCACGATTTCACTACTTCCGTCGTCATTACGCCATAAGATGAGGCGCGCATCGTCAGTATGTAGCCTATATTGAATAGAGGATTCAAACAAATTAATTCACACTAGGTCTATTTCATATCCTTTTTCACTTCTGCCTGGAGAGAAATAAAAAATAGGTTGCAGCCGCCAAATTACTCTTCAAGAAACGACCGCTCATATAAATTGAAGGAAAGAAGACAGAGGACGGACACTGGAAAGTTTTCTTTTCTCAATCGTACTATCAGGGACTGGAATGCTTTACCTCCAGACTTACTAAAGGCTTTACCAACAACCAAAAATGTATTTAAAAATAGGCTTAAGGACTTTACTAACAGACGGTAATTATACACAGTATTTAAAGGGTGTAAATGATATTTTGTTATTGAAGTGTTGTATCAGTGAAGAATTATGTTGTGTCAGTGAAGTGTGTAGTGTAAGTGAAACATGTTCCTGTCAGTGAAGCTTTATAGTTTATAGTGGCAGTGCAAAGTATTTGAACAGTGAAATGTTTTTGAAGTGTTAGTGAAATCAGAATAGAATCAGTGAAATGTGTCGTAGTTCCAGTGCGGTGAGTGAGTTGACAGCGAAATGAGTGGAATGTTGAAAGGTACTTGTGCAGATATGAACATATCATACTCGTGGGTTTTAGTTCGAACTTAGGTTTAAGATACAAATTAGATTTATTTTAAATATTATTTTAAGTGATCGTGCTTCATTTAATTTAGGATATTTCCTGTTATTATTATTATTATTATTATTATTATTATTATTATTATTATTATTATTATTATTGTTAGTATTAATTATTAGTATTATTATTAATTGTATTTTTAATTAATAAGTTTATTATTGTCATTATTGAGTGTAATTAGTTACCACTGCCACCGGGTATATACCCATTGTAGTGTGAATACATACATACATACATACATACATACATACATACATACATACATACATACATACTAATGTTCGAGTTTACTTTTTATTCAAATACTACCAACTTATCTTTGAGTAAAATTTTATTCCGTATTTCTTTATTATTACCAATAACAGACCTACAAAGCCTTCTTCATTATTTGTTACACCCTTATTGTATTATATTGCATTTATTTACATTTCATGGTATTCGTACGCTTCACAGCTAGAATATAGAACTTACTTACAAATGGCTTTTAAGGAACCCGCAGGTTCACTGCCGCCCTCACATAAGCTCGCCATCGATCCCTATCTTGTGCAACATTAATCCAGTCTCTATCATAATTATCCCACCTCCCTCAAATCCATTTTTATATTGTCCTCCCATTTACATCTCGGCCTCCCCAAAGGTCTTTTCCCTCCGGCCTCCCAACTAACACTCTATATACATTTCTGAATTCACCCATACGTGCTACATGCCCATCTCAAACGTCTGGATTTAATGTTCCTGTAATTTCATCCCTCTTAGCACCAAATATTTTCCTAAGAACCTTATTCTCAAATACCCTTAATCTCTGTTCCTCTCAAAGTGAGAGTCCAAGTTTCACAATCATACAGAACAACCAGTAATATAACTGTTTTATAGGCTAAATTCTAACTTTCAGATTTTTTGACAGCAGACTAGAAGACAAAAGCTTCTCAATCGAATAATAACAGGCATTTCCCATATTTATTCTGTTTAATTTCCTCCCGAGTGTCATTTATATTTGTTATTGTTGCTCCAAGATATTTGAATTTTTCCACCTCTTCGAAGGATAAATCTCCAGTTTTTATATTTCCATTTCGTACAATATTCTGGTCACGAGACACAATCATATACTCTTGTCTTTTCTGGATTTACTTTCAAACCTATCGCTTTACTTTCTTCAAGTAAAATTTCCGTGTTTTCCCTAATCGTTTGTGGATTTTCTTCTAACATATTCATATCATCCGCATAGACAAGAAACTGATGTAACCCGTTCAATTCCAAACCCTGTCTTTTATCCTGAACTTTCCTAATGGCATATGTAAAAAAATTAATACTACTATAAAGTCTGAATTATAGTCACAATCTAGTTGAAATATATACAGAAGAGTTTTACAATATAGTCTACTAGTACAACACAAAGGTTTAGTATCAATACTTAATAGGCTACAAGACAGAAATATTCATGAAGCGTTGTTGAATGTCATGAATTCACCTACAGAACAGAAGGCGTGAGAAATTAGGCACTTCTTTACTGTAATTTAATTTTATGTTTTAAGTTTGATTTTTTTTTATCCATGGGGAGGCTATTGGCCACTGTATGGGACTGGTGCCCACCCAACATCTTGATGCACTTGGGGAGCTACGATAGATAGCGAAATCCGGTTATGCAAACCAGCTATAACGGCTGGGGAGCTCAACTTGCTAACCACACGATACCTACTTTAAGTTGGATGATCGTCCACCTCTGCTTCGGCATGTGGCCGTGAGGCCAGCAGCCGGATGGTCGGTCTTTGCCCTTCGTGGACTGTAGCGCCACGGATTAATTAATGGGGAGGCTATTAAAAAATTTTACTTCCATATAACGCACTCCTTTTTGATAGCACGATAGACTTGCCGATAGAGTATGAAAGTCATTTTTTGACGTGTATTTAGGACCTATGCTATGTACTGTTGAATTAATTACAAAGCTTTCACGATTACATACGAGGACGTTTATTAATGAAAAAAAATATACTGACAAGCCATGGACATTATTTGTAGTTTCTTGAAAATTGTCCTACACGATTCCCTAGATTTGATACCTACTATTATTGTAATTAGACCCACTCTTTTTTTTAGTAGGAATATACTGTTACTATCTGTAGAATTTCCCCAGGATATTATTCCAGAACTCATTACCGAGTGGAAGTATGCAAAGTATAGGCCTATTGTTTTTAAGGTAGGCCTATTGATATTTGCTATCTCTTGCGTAGATCTAATAGGACATCTTTCTGATTTAGTTTGGGGACAATTTCTTTAATATTATTTTTCCAATTTAACACATTATCGATTTGTAAGCCAAGGAATAGGGTTGTTGTCATTTGTATTAGGGACCCGTTATCAAGGTTAAGTCCATTTTGCCTTTTCATTCAAATGTAACAATACTTATTACACATGGTGGGACTCTCGTGACATAGAGTCCTTACGTCGTCACACTTTTATATGCTATCCTACCATAAGATCAAGGAGTTTCGATATTTGTGAAGATATCAGTATTGATTGGAAATCATGAGAGGGAAGATGGATAGGACCAGAAGATCAATCTTTGAAGTACATGGATAATTATTTATTTATTATTTTAACAAAACTGGTCGTTCAACTTCATAGTAGGCCTATTTTCAAAAGTGTGAGTGTAATTACGAAAATGAATAGGCCTACTGTATGTAGCCAACGTATTGCATGTATGTACTGCCCATATAAGTTAGGTAGCCTAAGTATCTTTGTAGGCGTATGTATGTATGTATGTATTTATTTATTTATTTATTAGTAATTGAGTGTGATTTGCAGACCTGTGATTTTGTCGCTGATAGGTTTGTCACTGGTTCCGGCTGTGACTATAGCTCCGAACGATAGGTTTGTCACTGGTTCCGGCTGTGACTATAGTTCTAAAATCACAGTTCCGAGAAATCGCTATCTCCGATCGATACAGATCTTACATAAGCTTATTTTATCTCTGCCGGTCAGTGGCCGTTAAATTTCAAGTGGCTCATCTTACACCGCAACGTGGGCGTCAGCGTATTAAAAAGAATTACAGCCTTTCTGCCATCTCCTTGTCTCCCCTACGCAAATGTGACGTTGAACAGAGGCAGACATAAAATATAAGATCGGATCTAATTAACTATCATCCCACTTTAGACTGCTAAAGGTTAACGAGGGCCACTCTTTGATACTGTAGCTGTAATGACACACTTTCGTAAACTTCTTGGGACGCATCCTGAGTTTGAATGTGTTTTGTTTTTAGTATAGTCACCGCACTAATCACCATTGTTGATATTAAGACATGGCAGCGGTATATCAATTCAATTCGCAGAAGAGAGATAAACATAAACATATCTTGGCTCGTGAGGGGGAACATTGAACTGTTTTGATTAAATATAGTGATAATTTATAAAAAAATATATATTGGTAAAGGCGATTAATTTAGATCAATTTAACAATTTAAATTACTGATTTCTGTAAAATCTGAACATTTGAATGTTATGGAATAAATGAAAGAGAAGGCTGAACACTTCAGTCTGGTCACCAGTTAGAAGTAATGGTTTGGATCTCAAAACGAAGATTTATGTTCGGTACATTAGGAACTATAGGCTATTATGTATTTTGATTGTAATGTCAGGATTCATTTCGATTTTGTTCCGATATAGCCTAAATACCCCTTGAAAAGAACAGTTACATTCCTTAATTTTGTAAAATGACCACTAATTGAAGATTTGCAGAATCCAGGCAAGCTGGGACCTGCAGCAACAATAAACTTCTACATTACGACTGATGATATTACCCTTGGAATGTGGCATGTATTGCCTGCCATCATCTTTAATGAACGACTCTGTGAATGGCAGGGCGTTACAACATTCAACAATCGCCAAGAATCATCCGAACATAAAAATCACACCGTGACAAAATCGCTATTGTCTATCACAGCGATTTTTCCGGAGCTGTTACAGTTCAGAGCTGTGACAACAAAATGCTGTATGTAGCTAACGTAGGCCTACATAGCCTATATATCTAATGTAGGCCTATTTATCTAATATAAGTAAGCCTATGTGTGTGTGCATGTATGGTTCACACTTGTGGAGTAACGGCTAGCGCGTCTGTGCGCAAAACCAGGTGGCCCGGGTTCGAATCCCGGTCCGGGCAAGTTACTTGATTGAGGTTTTTTTCCGTGGTTTTTCCTCAACCCATTATGAGCAAATGCTGGGTAACTATCGGTGCTGGACTCCGGACTCATTTCACCGGTATTATCACCTTCACTTCATTCGCTAAATAACCTTAGTTGTTGATACAGCGTCGTAAAATAACCCATTAAAATAAAAAAATAAAAAAGTACGTATGTACTACGTATCCTATGTACCTACTTTATATAGAGCTATATATTTTATGTATGTAAGCTTACATATGTGTATTTATTTTATGTCCGTAAACCTATGTAAGTTAAGCATAGGCCTATATATGCCTATACATGTATTTGTGTAAGTAGGTATGTATATACTGGTATACATGTAGCTATGTATGTGTACAATAAGTGGGCCTATGTAGGCTATACTTAAGCGTTTGTACGTATGAGAACTACTAAAGCCTATTCACATAGGTTTACACTAAAAGCTATTTTTGCTCTTGCGCACACACACACGCACACGCGCACGCACGCACGCACGCACGCACACACACACACACTCACTCTCTGCAGTTCCTCACTCAGCTCCAAAACCTTAAAAGGAATGCGAATCAAGGATAACGTCAACATTGTTTCAGGCACGCTCAAATATTTTAAAGCAGAGGCTATGTTACACGTCTTCACTGAGACAAAATATGTAAACTATGTAACTTATGATGTGATAGCTTGTAACTTATTTCACTTTAAACCGATTTCCGTTCTTTTTTGCAATTAGGGGCATATCTCAGTTCGGAAGAGCGCAGAGATTGAATACGTAACGATAGCATATCTTATTTAATTTTTAGCTCTTCTCTCCGTGTGGGACGTTAGTACTTATATGTCCAGGTTTTGATATTTTCCTAACCTTACATTAGACTACGTGAGATTGGCATGTAGAGCTTCCGTCTTAACACAACTGACATGCTGAAAACTGACAAACGTCAATACCCTCGACTTCATCTTCAGTTAAAATCTACTCAGAGTAACACTGTCTAAAAACTGGTTACACACTTCAGACGAGTTGGAGTATGTTTTAAGGATATAAGATATAAATGAAGTGCTCTGCTTATGTAATTTTCTGTCCAATAATGTTTCATTAAATTTCTTTTTTTTAATTTTTTTTCGATAATCATCTACTGTATAATTAAAAACAGCGTTTTTTCAAGCATCATTTCTATTTCTGTTACTGAATGGAAGTTGTCAATATTTGGATAGGCCTATTGTCCTTCATTAGAGCTGAATGGTTTAGTTTAGTGTAGTGTAGTTAATAGTACTTAGGGAATTAATATTTTCATATAGCCTACTTAAGCTTACTGTAATCCTATTTTGCGAAGGTTTAGACGTTTCAAACGATGAGTGTATATCCGTCATTGTATGAAATGAATGCAAACTCACTGACGTAGAAAGAGACAAATGTTATTAAATAAGCAATACTTAGCAACGTAGATTAATTTCGTTGTTATACTCGCTGACTTACACGAACATGTAGGATCTATTGGCTCGGACAAATAAGTTTTAATTTTGTAACTTTGTGTATACCTAATTAAAAACGAGAAATTCCCATCATTTTAACGTACCAGCAAACCGTATATAGGCCTATATGACGTAAGTCCAATTTTGTGAGGTTATAATTTGTCACTATGGCGACGCCGAACTTCCCTTGTCGTAATTGATCAAACTGTAGAGCACTTGTTTGAAAATCAAGTTTCATATTATAGGCCTACAGATAAGCAAGTATATAATCTTGCCTTACACTCACTTCACTTTACAAACTTCGCGAACTACACAGTCTTATTATGTTGCTATGGCAACCAGTTCCTCACAGTCTCTTTGCTCTGCCAATTCACTGCTGCACTGCTCGAACTTAGTTTAAATGGCACTATTGTTACCTCGGCGCCAAGAGTACGCAGTTCAAGTCCAGGAATATCGCCCACATCCTCGAAGGAACAGAGAGCCAGATCCACGGCGAAACTATCGTAACGGCTCCCGCCGCCGCTCGTGAATGGAATACGCTAATCGATTTCTCATGTCGATTCGAGGAAAACACAAGACTCGGACGTCGCCCAAAAGAAAAGAGGAAGGAAGTTGGGCACGTGTCCAGACCCACGTGCCGAGATAGATATCAACATGAGATACGGACGCCAGAACACTCTAGCGGCGCTCGCTGCAATCACCTGGTGATAACCCTTGCATACCAGCGAAGGTCATGTTACCGCAGGCCAGGAACGGCTCTGCTGCAGACCAGTTAACACGAGGGCCGCCGGGCCGTGAGTGAGTGCTGAGTTTGTCATCAAGCGGCAGTGCGTGTCGACCACACCCCCCCGTACGCCGCGCAGTGACGTCACCCGCAAGGAGTATTTATCCTGGAAGAGATGCTAATACTCGAGGGGTTGGAGAAGTTCAGGTGATAAACGTCGAGCAAAGAGGGGGTTTGTTAGTGGGGGAGTGTGGTCACAATGTACTTATAGTAAACCGGGCTCAATGGGAAGCCCCTCCCCCCTCTCCTGCGGATCCTACCAATGACGGGGCAGACGAAAGAGGAGAGTCAACTCCGCGTGATTGGCTGGGAAAGTCCAGCCAGCAATTTCTTTGGGAGAGAACGATATTCGTCATCTTCTCTCTCTTCTTTACTCTCCTCTCTGTGTACTGTCCATAGACCCACGTGGGATGGAAGGCCCTCACAGGGTTAAAAGAAGGTGATGGTGGGGTGGCGGTGGTGGGGGCAGCCGGAGGGGGGAGGGGTGGTGTTAGCAGAGCACCACTTACAAACGTACGACTGTTCGGCCGTACAAAATACTTTGGAAGTTTTATAAATGTTGCGGGTAGCGACTCGAGCAGCAGTTGATGTGCGGCTCTAGACACAGCAGTGGACATACACTGTCAACAGGTATGAGTAAGGTGGACCAAGAGAGCTCGACCGCGTGATGAAGGCTAACCCGCTGGTGTGTGAGTGTTCCTAGAGTGTGTGCTCTCTCAACAGACGTTCCGCTCAACGGACTTGAGTGCTAACATATTTATTTTATTTATTTACCTAATTTATTATATTTAATATAAACCGGGACAGTCGCGTTCATCCGAAAATGAGAACGAGAAGAAGTAGCAGGCAGGCGCGGCGCCTAGCACAGGACGCCGCCAGCTCCGACGACCACGCCTCCGAGGTGACAACCCAGGACGGACACGTGCCCGGCCTGCTGGACCGCGACCAGAGGACGGCGCTGTCAAGGCCCAGGTTCGACGACATGCGGGCGGTGCTGGTGACGGAGCGACACCGTCACGCCTCCCCGCGCTGCGGCTGCACCAGGCCCTCCAGTCAGCACCACCATAAAATCAAGTGGCACCTTCTTCGGAGGACTTTACACAGTAAGTAGGCGGGTGACAACGGCCTTGTCGGCGTCCGAAGACGTGGGAGTGGTACGATTCATTTATTCACAATTCCCTCATGCCGTCGAATGTCTTCATAAACGTTTCTGAGAAATGGTACACATGTATTGTGCTTTATTAACGGCTAAAACACAGAGACGAGGCAACTGATACTTATTTCTGTTGCCGTAGAGCAGGGATGGGCATCGTGCCTCACTTGAGAAATAATGCCTCACTGACCTTCACAGAGCTTATCGCTCTGAGTGACATCACATTCACAGACCCCTTTTCTCCCTCACGCAGCTCCTAGGCGTGGGCAGGTTCTATATCAGTTTCATAAGCAATATCAGTGGTGGCATAATGGCATTATCAAAGCTGCGTGTACGCATTAGAAAACGATTATTTCATGAGAAATGGGAGGAAGAGTTTGTTTTGTTGTTTAAAAGGGGAGAACATACGATGTATGTCATGCTCGAAAATCCTATTAGGCATTAATAAATTTAATATACGACATTAATCCTTATGACATAAAGAAATGCTGAATTAGAAGGTAAGACAAATTAAATGTTATTTTTCGTACTATTCCGAAGAAAATTTATGATCTTAACATTTGCATAGTATACTAAATATGACATTATACCTTAAACACGCTGCATTAAAAGGTACGAGGAATTAAATGTTGTTTGTACTTCTTATTTCCAAAAGAAATTTATAAAAAAATATCAAATGTGCGTAGAAAACGAAATATGATTTTCTGAAATTATTTTAGGTCGAGACCGTGCAAATCTATTAAGTAATCTTGATAAACGCCAGAATATTCAAGAAAATAAACGTAGACAACGTGATGGAATATTATTGGCTAGTTACACTATTTCTCGCCTGTGATTTAAATCAATTCAGCGACGGAGAAACAGTAAAGAGGTTTATGATTAAAGCTGCCGAATTAATTTGCCCAATTTAATAAAAGTTTTCGAGAGCCTCACGTTAACCAAGCGCTTTCCTAATAACTCACCACTGACCGCCTTAGCGATTACGATAAGGTGGCGCAGGTCACAGCAGTTTATATTTCCCATCCCACGCTGCAGTCCGCTCTCCTAGTAAACAAACTATTTCAAATCGAGTGCCTCACGTAACCGAAAATTCTGCCCATGTATGCCGTAGAGGAACGAGAAAAGACATGTTTTTAGCAGACAAGCGTGACATGTCGTATATCCCATATCGTCGTCATTTCGTAGCAGTAAATTCATATTCCTGATATTAGAATTGTTTTAAAACTTGTTTTTTTTTAATAGACATAAAATGTAATGTACATCATTATGCATAATAAGCAAACGGCAACGTAACTGTTATATTTTCACACTAATTATTAATATTAAGACAATTTCTTGACATCACATCGCTTTGCAGCAGTGAATTTGCATCCACTGCATTAGTTAATTTATGTCTGAAAATTCTCGTAACTTGTTAAACAAAGGAATAGCCTATATCTAATTCTATCTATCGACAGTAGACTAACTGTTACATAGAAATAACATTGTATAACAAGCAAAATTCATAAATAACTTGCCAACTTAACGTCTAAGTTCTGAACATATTAAGTTATGAGACAATGGCATATATTACTTTAACAATAATGAATTCATGTCCACGATTTTACAGAATATCTTGATGCTTGACACGCAAAAGTTTATAGTGTGTGTGTTGGGTTACATGCTATCAAAATACGTAAAATAATATTTTTTAGAAAAGAGTTTAATTACAAATATTAAAATAGGCCTATATACCTACCGTATTAGAACTATAGGCCTAGCCTAAATTTTACACAGTAATCACTTTTTAACTAATTCGTGTAGATATGTAGTTCGTGTCTTAAGATTTTTATAGGCCTACTAGCATCAAACAAAAATTTAACAAATTTCTCATATTCATTTTAATTCCTTTCCGCATACTGGGACAGATATGGCACATACCGGTTTTATATTCATATAACTTATAATATAAGCATATAATATTTCAAACTGCATACTGGGACAGATATGGCACACTGTCAATAACTGGATTTGACCATATGTGACATCAGTTGAGAAAGAGAGAACTACTTAAATTATTTGAATATTAAACCAGTGTGTGCAAAACTGTCCAATGCAGTAAGGGGTTAATTCAGGTTCGTATGAAATATCTCAACTTTTGATGTTTTAGAACACTGAAACTGATTTGCGAAATCCACAGCAATGAAACATTTTCTATAAATAGGTAAAATACTTATTATTAGGGCCTATACGGCCTGAACTTTTATGACAAAGCATGAAAGCGTAAATTTAGGCCTAAAATTATTTACAGTGTTTATTATTCCTAGAGTCAGTTTTAGGTACAAATTTCGTAAAATTATCTTGTGTCTTGAGATTCTCAGTAATTCTTGTTAAAGACTATCTTCTAGTTATAAATTTCATCTCTAATATTATCACCAGAAATGTTGGAATTGGTTTGAGCGTGTTTAAGCTGGAAGACCTACAGATAGCGTTCATAAGCTTGCCTGCAAAGAGACAACCGAAGTTCTTATCATAAGACAAAGAAGACATAGACTTCGGAGTTTTAATTAAAGAGGTCGATGTAATTAATTTCATGTAGGCTCCAGGCGTAATTGCTGTAGCTTGATAACAGTGCAATAACATGCAATATCAGAGTCACATGTCGTACCAATATTTCACGGTGATGGACGTAACAGATCTAAACTGTACACAATTCACCTCCTGATCACTAACGTAAGAACTGTTCCGATAGATAACAAGGTGCAAAGGGAATTCCGCTATGTATACAGATTCTGGCTCACGTGCTGGAGCAGTGAGATGTTATTTGCGTGGAGAAGGAGGGGGGGGGGGGGTCCTGGCAGTGGAACAGCGTGGGCTAAGCGCCAGGAATGCGTTCATAACAAAGCGAGTGCGAGCAGATTGTTTACACTCCGATGCAAAGTTAAACAAAGATAACTAGGCAATTACATGGATGTGTAAGGCTCCACAGAAGTTCGGAGTTCGCAATAGCTAATCATACAACCCATGAGCTTGGATTAAACATAAATATCATTCGATACGCGATGTTCATACGGAATAGTAGCACAAAAATTCTAAAGTTATTTATTGTTATTATTAGTCTATTATTATATTGCTATTTTCGAAGAATATGATAAACGAATCGTCGCAGTTCATACCTACACGAGATGAAGTGGATATTTTTTTTAGTCCTATGCTAGAGAACATTTTGTATTAGTAATGCTAAGATAATTCAATTTAACACTAATCCTATAAGTATACTCACATCCACTGACTTAGTTCTAATAGACTTCGAATTTCTGAATTCCTCAGAGAAATGCTAGCATTGAGTTGGATATTAATTTAATATTATCATTAAGCCTATTAAAGATTAATATTTTTCCATTTCCTCTTTCCATAAAGGTCTCGTGTCTTATTTAGACTAGATATAGGCTACAGGGTGAACCATAAGTAATGTCGGTAATTTCAAAGGGTTATTCCTTGAGAACTGGCCACCCTGCTCGATTATCTCCTGGCCTAGTTGCCACATTAGTGGTGCCTTCTTGGTATGACTTGTGAGGTTCAGACCTGTCTTCGGACAGTTGACTAAACGACAACATTTCCTGAGATATTTCAAACAAGACAGTTTAATAAAATTTTGCTCGTTTTTGCTTCCTTTTCGAGAAAAAAAAAATATTTTTAGAAAGGTGCTGAATTAATTCCCAATGTGCTCACTGAATTTAAGAGAGCAGTGTATTATGATAATAAATGATTGGAAGAACTTTAGTTTTGTCCTTTAAATAGGCCTATGCAGAAATTTGATGTGAACAAATGTAACTTTTCATTCTGTAAAGAAATTTTAAATTCTAACATTTGTTCGGATCAAATTTCAGCACATTTAAAGGACAAAACTAAAATCCTTTCAATCACTTATTATCATAATACACTGCGCTCTCAAATTTACTGAGCATATTGGGAATCAAATCAAAGGCTTTCCCAAAACACGCTATGAATGTTTCATATAAAACAATTTTTATCTCGAAAAGGAAGCAAAAACAAGCAAAATTGTATTAGAGACTAAACTTTTTTGTTTGAAGTATCTCAAAGAAGAGCCCCCTGAAATTAATGACATTAATTATGATTAATTTTGTATTTTTTGCTCAGTCTTGGCAATCAGGCTGTCTAGGCCTAAATGTGTTTTGCATAAAGTCTGTCAGTATTGTAATCTTCAAGACTATTGTCATATAGGCCTATTCTGGTTGAAATATATTTTTATCTCCATTGGTATCCGAATTATAACTCAAAAATGGCATTATTCCTTTCTCGTCATTCTTCCTTAAAAACCACATTTTTAAGTAGGCCTAACGATAAACATTGTTAAATTTTCTTGCAGTTCTGACACTTAGATACCCTATTCGTATTTAACTTTTCGATAATTGTGTACAAATGTAGATCTAAAGGCTGTCTTGCGTCATTTTATATGTTACAACTTTCCAGTATATTAAAATATGATTAAATGAGGAAAAATTAATATAGGTTCGAGGTCTAATAAAATGACAGAAATACGTAATAGGCATAATCATCGAGATGCAATAATACATCGGTCAAAATTACTGACCCAGGAAACAGATGCTTTTATACAGTGATTTACGTAATCACAAACTGACTACGAATAAATGTCTAAGTATCTTAATGTTAACGGATAGCCTAAAGTCTTAGCGGCTTTACAAATTAATTCGTTGCTGTGGAGTTGCTGTACAATTGGAAACTTGAGACCTGGCCTATGTGTCACAACATTACAGCACGCGGAGTAAGTGTACCGACCCGATTCGTGGAAATCATCTGCAGTTCTGGCAACTGTCGGATGATTCAGGCTCTGAATAAGGGCGATATTTATGAGATCGGGCTTTGCAATATTTACTAATTGTAATTGTATGGATGGAGACATGAGGCATTAACACGAGCAGAGGTTTACGACGCGCTTTTATTTTACCACGAGGAATCGCGGCAAACTAATCTCATTACAGAAGCAGGAACATGACTCCGGACTTAAAATAAATTGCCGCCACGGTGGTCCAGTGGCTAGAGCGCTGGACTTATAATCCTGTGTACCTGGGTTCGATCCTCGGCGTACGCTCGATTTATAAACTATGTTGGGCAAGCCCGTGGGCCAGGTAACACAGGGGTTTTCTTCGGAAGCTCCGATTCTTCTGCGACAACCCAACAAATCTCCATCATCATCTCACCTCATCGCGGGTCCTATAGCGTAGACCAGCCTCCTAAGGCGCACCCCGGGCAACGACTCTGTCCGGTAAATTGATGTACACAACTGGTTTCATAGGGTGAATGACGAACAGTCGAGTACCCGCCATTAGTTTATAGGTCTATATATACTGAGTGAACACGGTTCTTAGTCGGCCGGCCTGCTATGCGTACGGAGGTGGGGGACTCAAGGCCGCACGAGCCGTGAAACCTGTTCTGCTGTATACTGTTCACGCAGTAGTTTATCATTTGGCAACGGATAAAACTCTCCGTGTCCTATACGTTTTCGAGCTCATAACCTTACGCTACCCGCAGCCTTTAATACGAGCTTTGATCACTGTGTAGGCCTACAATAATTCTACAATGTTACAAAATCGAATGATGTTCCATTTTCTCTTAGAAGCTGGAGGATGGATATTACATGCATCTATAGGAAACATAATTTTCTGTAATCATATACAAATAATGTTTCACAAATGTTACATAAAATGTAGACCTATTGTCCGAACTTCTGATCTGGATTGTAAATAGTTGATTTTTGATGTGCAAATACCCTATATTTATCACATGATCAAAGTGCTTAAAATGCAGTAAAGTTGCTTTTTTTTGGTTAATTGATGATTTCATGGCATATCATACAGTTTAGAAATCACTCCATTAGTGTCTTGTCGACGGTATCTATTGTTAAATTAAGTTGACCTTTTTAAAATTCAGTTAGTTTTCACACAACATCAAGTAAGCAATGATCTGTACTCTCAGCTCTCTGTAACACACGCCTACTTTAGGCACAACGGTTGCATTCAAAGATTTATCTTTTTAAATTAAATCTCAATTTCTTCATAAGGGAGACAAGCTTATCTCAATTTGCACTTTAGAATTCGTTTTATTCCAGGTTTAACATAACACCAAACATTATGAATTAACACTATCGTAACTAGAATTATATAGTTGTATTATTAAGAGTGCTTCTTCCTTTGAGTTCATAAAATGCGTTTATCTATCTGGTACAATAATTTCTCCTTATTCTATGCATCAGCAGTTCCAAATCGGTGGCCCCCGGGCGATATTCACTACTTCTTACACCCCTAACTTAGATTCTTCAATGAACATCGTACTCGTTTCTCTCATAAGACATTTTGGATTCAATTAAATATAAAACAGATGCAAAAATATTTGCTAAATAAGCTTTTCAAAAATATAACTTATGTTGACAAATATACCTATTAGATACTATGTAAACATTTTCAATATTGTAATTAATCCAAAATATAAACAAAGTTTCCCTCAAGCATTTGAGTATTAAATGCGCATTTCTGCCCATTCCAAAACACAAAACAGGAAGAAAAATAGGCTAATTGGGAACTACTGTTATAGGCCTACATAGGCCTATTTAATAATTGATAGTCTCAATATAACTAATCTTAAGTCTGATTAGTGAAATAGGATGTTACTAGTCAGCGATGTATGTAGGTCTAATGAAAGGGGAAAGGAACTGGTCACCATACTCCATTATTTCCCGACTTAGTTGCCTTATTAGTGGCACTTATGAGGTTCCAACCTATCTTCGGACAATTAACTAAGAAAAATACAAAAGAAAAAAATGGTTATAGGCCTACTCAGTTATTAGCCTAAGCAAAAGAGTAAATGATCCAAGGGGTGTTTTTTCCCTTGTTTTTTCTTAGGATTAAATCTATAAGTTAGATAGTTTCCAAATGATGCAAGTTTCTTCGCCTATAATCGTAATATCTCCCATCACGTTCAACATAAAAATTTACCATGTCTGACTGTGAAACAAGCGTACCCGGTGTGAGGGGGCGGCGGTGGTACGATCATCCACTCCTCCTCTTTATCCTTTTTATATTGGCTGCTTTCGCCAGGTGGAGGGCACATTGGAAGGATTGGATGTGCGCAGTGGAAGACTTTTAGAAATGAATAGTGTGGATTTGTAAAAATAAATTTCTAAATTACAGACATCAGCTCAAAGAATTTTGAGTGACCACAAGGGTCCTGAATACAATAAACATGTACAATAATGTGATGTGATACATTAAAGAAAAAAGAAAGCTAATTGTTGAAGGCAAATATAAGTTGATTAATTGAAATAGAGATGATTAACAATAAGTAACAATGTACATAAATGGAAAATTAAATAACAATAATATGAAATAGGTGAATGAAAGTAGAACAAACTAATCTGAAATGGTATCCCCAGAATATGTAAATCATGAAAGTATCACAAGGCTGGGGCCAACACACTTATAAGTGATGAAACAATCTAATATGGCCGTCTCTCGACAATCAGTAACTAATCTATTAAGCATATGTTCATGAACCACTCTCTAAATATATATATATACATTTTAACTATCTGAGTATGAATCTAAACAGAACACCCAGGTAGCACATTAACTTAATACATGGTCCATTCGACCATAGATGTCACTCAATCTAACTAAGCAAACTAAAGGTACATGTAAACTCAATAACAGACAAACTGTACCCAGCATAAGGCATCACATAACTGATCACTATACATTACCCATAGCACATATTGCTCACATAACCTGTGCCATTGCACTAATACAAATCTCTGCACTTTACAAAATGAATACCCAACGGAGAGAGAGAGGGATGGAGACAGATACACGTAATAAGTAAACGGACGATAATTCCAACCTCAACGATCATTTAAATAGCAACAAACTCGACGCATATGATAACAAAATAGCGGCGAAGGAAACCAATAATCAAATGCAGCAGGGATTACACTAAAACCATATGCGAGTTCGTAATCGCTGCCTTATCACTCTAACCGTCTCGGAACATGAACTCACGTTTCAAATCAAATCTCCTTACATAATCCCCAAATACAATTTACCTCAAACACATATATCTCACAAATATATTACTCGATGCAAATACAAAACTTGCCCCCAAGACGTATCACTAGCAAGCGATGTTTCAAACTACGATCCACTAAAATCCCACACACACACGACGCAATTTAACTACTCCACTGATCTATCTCCAGCACGTACAAAGCGCGAATCACGTTGTCTATATCTGCCGCGTACTAAAATGCTAAGTCTTATTAAATGTTTATGTCGCGTACGACAGCCTAAGTCTTGCTAAGAGTATCTGCCGTGTACCGGAACCCAAGTGTCGTTCCGTGTATCTCCGTTAAAAAAGGTAAACTCTCTCCCCCTCTATCCTCGTGAGACGTAATGAACCGGCCAATAGGGTTATTTGGGAAAGAACAAATGAAGGGATTGATAGCGCTATCTATACTGTGACGTGTGAGAGCGCTCTGACGGATGAAGTGACGTACTAGATGAACGGCCGTGGTAGTAGGCACGGCTCACCGGGTTCAAATTCTGGTTAGGACAAGTCACCTAGTTGAGGTTTTTTTCCGGGGTTTTCCCTCAATCCATTAAGAGCAAATGCTGGATAACGGATGAGCTTCATAACACGTTACTTTCCTTCCTCTCTTTCCTCAAAATTCCAACCCTGTGCGCACAAAATAAATTTTTGGCACTCAAAAGTGCCTTTTCGTAAGGATGATGTCCATTGGACAAACACAGATAAATCTGTTCTTTTTAACCGTGAGGTAACCGTATACAGAAGTTTTGCGTGGGTACCTTTCGACTCTGAACCCCGGACTCATTTTACTTCACTTAGACTCTAGATAACCATAGGAGTAATTGATAAAATGTCGTAAAATAAAATACTAAAAAAACTACAGAAGTCTCAAATCAAATTTCGCATTATCTCATAGGATTTTGAACTTATTATTACGAACTGAACTTTGAGAAGGAATAGGCCTATTTACCATCGGATTGTAGTGCATAATATATAGGTCCACAGGGTTACACATTTGGCATCGAAGATTATATTCCTGTAAAACAAAAATGTCCAATCTCTTGACAGAAGACTAATAGGCTACTTTGAATATACGTACTTTGAAATGGTTTATAAATCACAATCGTGTTTTTATTTACTAAAGCGGCCATCTATCTCTGTACCTTTAATAATGTGCAAAGACCTACTCAATTACGTACATAGGCCTAGTTGCAGAGTTAATACAAAGGTCACCAGATATGTAAACACGACGCGTGCGCTGCATTTTGGTCAGGTCTGAGAACAGTTAGCCTACCTTGACATGACTCAGCATTTGTCTGACTGGTGATTTCATGGATGGAGAAAGAGAGAGAGAAGCCTGATATCTCATTGTTTCACAATGAGCGTATACTGCTGTAATAATATGATTCAGGTACAGACAGGGGCTCGTCCTCTATGGAGAAAATTTACCAAACAGTTTGGTGACGCCTGCACTCCACCTCCGGAAATGAATGTAAACTTAACCGAAATAAAGCAGCTGCATTTCTGATCTTATATAGACATCGAAACTACAATGTTACGAGTTATTAAATCGAATTTTGCAAAACTAACGTTTCGATGTTTTCTGGAGTATCTCTTCCTGCTACCTTTCTTTAGAAATTGAAAACGCGTATGTAGGCATATTTATTCACACTGCAAAAGGGTAAACACCCGGTGGCTAACCAATTACACATAATCACAGATAATAATAATAATAATTATTATTATTATTATTTATTTATTTATTTATTGATATTTATGTGCTGGACAACAGCCATAGGCCAATAAAAGTCCAGCACAGTGATATAAATAATGCAATAAAATGAACAACTATGGTACACATTACATAATAGAGATAACAAAATAAAGAGCATAGATTACAATGATTAATTTACAAGAATTAATACTATAATATTTTATGAAAAGGAGTTGATTCATACAAAAGTATTACCAATATGTGTAGAAAGATAGGCTAATGCAGTTAAGACATTGCCATGTTCTAATACTTCTACACATTGAATGGATTGAAATCGCCTACATGTAAGTTAGCATGTTTAATACATCTGGAGACCGGCGAGGAAGATTTAGAATTTCTAATATAGAAGAGTTTGTGATGTCTCATGTCCTTCATAGGAATACGAAGGCTGACACTGTTTAAGAAAGATTGACAATTAGTGTCACCTTTGAGGACCTTACATAATAATAAGTAATCGAGATCATGACGTCTGGCATACAGGCTTCGACATTTAAAGTGCTCGCATTTTTGATCATACAGTAGTCCTATTCAGAGTTATTAGGCAGGACTCGGTAAGAACATAATGAAATAAATTCCCTTTCAATATTTTCCAGTTTTGCCTAATCAGAACTAGTAATAGGGTTCCAAACTACAGATGCATATTCGAGTTTCGATCTCACTAATGTATAGTACAGTATTAAAAGAGAGTCAGGTGTTGAAATAATAATAATAATAATAATAATAATAATAATAATAATAATAATAATAATAATAACCGGGTATGAAAACCTAAATTAAAAGAAGCATTCCAAATAGCCTAGAGAGATCATCCAAAATTGAATGGAGCGTAATTTAAAACACACCTAATTAATTAAAGTAAATCTATTTGTATCTTAATCTTGCCATAACTTTCGGCGTGGCTCAGTCGGTTAAGGCGCTTGCCTGTCGGTCTGAAGTTGCTCTCGGGCGCGGGTTCGATTCCCGCTTAGGCTGATTACCTGGTTTTTTTTCTGAGGTTTTCCCCAGTCGTAAGGTGAATGCCAGGTAATCTATTGCGAATCATCGGCCTCATCTCGCTAAATATCATCTCGCTATCACCAATCTCATCGACGCTAAATAACCTCGTAGTTGATACAGCGTCGTTAAATAACCAACAAAAAAAAAGTTTCATGTCAGCCTAATTTAAGACGTGAAATTAATTATTTACGTCTAAAACTTCATAATAAAATTACATATTCTCGTTCTATTCTTTTTCTGTTTAACCCCCTCCTTTCTGGATCTTAGAAACCAGTGCCTGTAGGGAAAGAATAGAGGGACTCCCTTGGTGAGGGATTAGCTGGACATAAGGATCACCTCCTAAAAACAACACGAACACACAATAAAGCCAACGGACAGAACGCTCGAGGTAGATGGAAAGTAAATTTCACTTTGCGAGTGGGGAAACCCCGAAAAAACCACATTCAGATTGGCCCGCCTCGAAATTTGAACCCGGGCCTCACGAATGCGAGTCCGAGACGATACCGCCTCTATCATCATACTCAGTGTAATTACATATTAACTTAATTACACATCTGATTGTTAAACATATCAAGATATTGCGCCTATACGAATACTATAGAGCTAATCTGCGCCAAACTTACTTTTTCTGCCAATAATATCCGGTGTGCATAGTGCATAGACTACTTTAATCTTTCTCACAATTAAAGTGCTAATTAATGTAGAAATGGCATTATTATTATTATTATTATTATTATTATTATTATTATTATTATTATTATTTTCACTGTGTTAACGTTAAATCATAGTGACATTTTACCTTAACTGGCCAGTTCAGATGTGGTTTTCATCATCTTCTGAATTCTAGTGAATTCCCGCGCAATCTTCTGGCTTTCTGTTATGGTTGATGGGATGTGTTCATGATTGGTAATGTATCGAAAAGGGTGTGTGTTCTGAAATTCAATTGAGAGTTGAGGATGTGTTTTTGTATGTCTTTCAATTTCGTATTGTTCTAGAGTATCAAGTTTATGGCGTTTTGGTTGAACGTATAGGATTTTCATGTCAGTTACTACATTGCTGTAGTTGTGGTTTGGGGTTGTGAAGTGTTCTAGTTGAATTTATATTTATTAAGAGTAGGGTTGACTCAATCAGACCTATACACACAAACCAACCCATTTTGAGACTTCCTAACACTGCTATAAATTTAAAACTTTAAAAAATTTCTTGGTAATTTTTTGACATATCTTGTAACTTATAGTAATTTATAGAGAAAGTGAGGAGACTCGAAAAAACAGGGCCTACTTGTATGTGAAACTACTGCGATTCGAACCTCGGTCTGTGGTTAGAAGCCGTCAACTATGTCTGGGTCAAGCGATTTAAGAATTTCGGAAGACATACAATACGCGTCATGGGGCTGCAAATATTGGACTCGCTGTTGTAGTGGTACAGATTTAGAGAACCACTTCATTCGGTCGAAGAAGAAATCCCCAGCGATGGTCCCCGTTCTAGGAACTGAAAGTGTTGTTCCCCCCTCCCCTGCCGGTTCCCGCGGGTGTCTGGCTCGGCAAGAAGGTGTCTCTCCTCTCGGTCAATAGCTCCCGCGCCGCTCGAAGCCCGTGATTATGGTTGCAATTACCACTCAGTCTCTTGTCACAAGGTTAGTTATGCAAGTTTTCGTGTCGCACTTGCACCGCACAGCAAAGCTAACGAGAGCATCCATGTAGTAGTTAGCAACTCTGCCGGTGGTCATTAGTAGTGCAGCAAATGAACCGCGACGAGCCGATGAAATTCCCACAATACTGTTGAGGATCATCTATCGGTTCGATATGCTACCTGCCGAAGAATGCGCCCCATGCCGAAAACTGGAAAGTTTTTCGTACAAGTTACTATTTGTGTGGAAACTAACAAGTTACTATTTGTGTGGAAACTAACAAATTACAGCACTTTGATTATTGCTTTGACAATGTCGCTAACTAGTCAAGAGTTTGAATATTCTTTTCGGATTAGAACCTCCTATATATTTTGTTCCTTAAATTATTATATTACACATGATGGAACACCGAACGAGGAAAATTTGTAATAGTAATATGCGTTACAAGAGCGGTATGTTGAAGTTTTCATGTTCGAGGAAAAGTTTGAAAAACCGAAACGTAGTTGAGCTTTTTTAATTTCCTAGAATTGAAAGAAAACATACCGCTCGTGTATCGTACATTATTTTGTGCGAAGATCGTTTATTACATACCGGAAAGAGGAATTTCTAATTAGTTGCAATGAAATCTCCATCTCGGTTTCTGTTCAATGACGGCAAATTTGGAAAACAAAAATATTTATCTTCAACATTGTTGCCTTAAAATGTTTTCTGTGTTTACTGTACTCCAGCAGGCCGTGATATACGTCTGTCTTTTTTTCCCCCAGTCTATAAATGCGAACTTAAAACAAACGGTAAGGTTAAGTAATGATTTATTTTTCATTTTACTATTTTAACAATATTATTTATATAACATATTGCAGTAATAACATCGGCATCTGGAATCTTGTTGATGTTTTCACGGCTTCCTTAATGTTACTTGCATCAGGAATCCAGTAACTTTAGTGAAGTTGTAGAGTTTACTTAATTTTTGCAAATATTTAAAAACAATAATTAACAGTGCAATTTAGGTGAAATTGCAGTGGTAAGTTTCCAATTTATAAATATTACTATATTGAACGTCTCTAAAAATAATATGTTAAAAGCCTAAAACAGTAAAATCAATATATCACTTAAGCGGTAAGAAGAGGGAAATTGTTGTGTGTTAGGTTGGGAATACTGAATGTGGAATTTTATACTTTCCGCGGATTGATTTTGTGCGGAAGCCAAGCAAATACACACGATCTCGCACAAAAATATTTGCAGGTTATGTCATGATAGAAGTATACTACTTACATTTTAATAATAATAATAATAATAATAATAATAATAATAATAATAATAGTAATAATAATAATAGTCCACACCTGTGGAGTAACGGTTAGCGTGTCTGGCCGCGAAACCAGGTGGCCAGGGTTCGATTCCCGGTCGGAGCAAGTTAACTGGTTGAGGTTTTTCCGGGGTTTTCCCTCAACCCAATAAGAGCAAATGCTGGGTAACTTTCGGTGCTGGACCCCGGACTCATTTCACCTGCATTATCACCTTCAGCTCATTCAGACGCTAAATAATCTAAGATGTTGATAAAGAGTCGTAAAATAACCTACTAAAAATAATAATATCACGATATTATGCCAGAAGGGCGTATCAACAAAACCGCACCTTTACATTAGAACCATTTAAATACAGAATAATTTTTCTTAAACTTGTCTACATAACAGAGTACATTATTTTTTATCCTTCCTCATGATCATTGTAATTCTTGTTTTTGTTTCAAATTTTTCTAAAATCTTGAGCTACTAATGAAAATTAACAATAGACCTACCTATAAATCGTCGTCGTTCCTGCAATAACTCCTATGTGCAAAATATAAAATCTTTCAGGAGGAAGGAAAAACACATTTATTCATCCTATGGCAACCGTACATAGGAGACTGTGAATTTTTACATTTTCGAAACAAAGATAATTTATAATTACATATAGGAGATTTTATTATTTGCTGTATCACTATTTATTTAATAGAGCAAAAATCTGAAAATCAATGTCACAGAGGAGTTATTGCAGGAACAACGAAGAAATGCTATTTGTTTTTTGTTAATCTCTTATAACAATACGAATTAAAAGTATCGAGGAAACCTAACTGTAGAGAAATAGTTATAACTTATGTGACAAATCATAAGTTACCATTTTCTTGCCGTTTTGCTTTGCATCCGCAACTGTGACATGGTGCAAAATCCAAAAATATCATACCTATCAATAGTACAGTACTAGTACTAGTAGTAGTAGTAGTAGTAGTAGTAGTAGTAGTAGTAGTAGTAGTAGTAGTAGTAGTAGTAGTAGTAGTAATAGTAGTAGTAGTAGTAGTAGTAATAATAATAATAAATAGTAATAGTAATAATTTGATAACATTTACCATGACTATCGGGCCGATGAAATCTAAATGGAAGAAACCAAATTCACAAATGAAAATTCTGTTAAAGAGTAAATTTTTCTCCAGTCATATTTCGCGCATTTCGCAAAAATTTCCTGGGACTGGCGAGTTACAGCCTTGCACTAAAATCTTTGGATCGTTGCCGTCAGATCAATAGGGATAATGAAAATTAATTGGCGCTCCCACCGGCTGACTTCGGGGCCAGTTAATGGGTCCCACCCGACACGATACTGTAAATCGCAGTCCAGGAAATAGTTTGCCGCTTCTCTATAAAACGTTTTCACTGGAAACACTGTCTGGGGATGCTTGTACTTCCGTGTTACACGAATGTATTTATTATGCACTGATCTTACATCACTTCGAGAGAAGCGGCTTCGCTACAGTAAAGTATTCTTGTCATGATATTTCTCGCAGCCAGTTCAAGGCAAAGCAGAGACGATGGAGTCCTTTGCACGGTGACAGAATTATTACTTCTTCGATTAGTGAAGACGTAGGCTATCGTTCTCTTTTTATTGACTTTTCTGTTCATGGCCTTCCGACTCACGTTATGCAGTCAAAACAGAAGGTATAGTTTATTCCTAAAGCTGATACTTCTTCCATCGTTGCCCCGGGATATGTCGTTCTCTAAATCATTAATTATTCTTCGTCGTCATCATCATCATCATCATCGTCATCATCAAGTCTATGTTCAGGGATGGTAGCTTGTAACATTTGCATTTCATTAGGTAAAGTATTGCCTATTCAATTAATATTGAATAAAACCAGTAGGCCTATAGCCTACCTAAATTTGAAGTTACTTTCAACCTGACCATTATACAGTGTGTCCCGAAATCCGATCACACGGGATACATATTGTGAAACCTGGCTGAAAATGGACACAAACATGCAGGTTACAAAACCATCATATCATAATGAATCTGTTGACGTAGGCCTATACACTGTAACTGGGTGTTAATTTAAGCCAAAATTTAATTGTCAAGTGTTCGGTACGAGAAACCATATTTATCCAGAAATACTTAATACTACTTAAATATTTCTATATGAATTCTCAAATTAAAATAATTTAAGAATTGGTTATCAAAACATGCAGGATAAATATTTGAGTTCATTTTAATTGTTAGAAACTGAACATATTTGCCTCATTGTGAGAAATTGTACCTGTAATATGTTATTTAGGGGGTTGGAAATGTTTTATTGGTATAGCGTCCTCATTTTTACGTTTCAAGATATGCTAACCCTACTCCTAGCACAAGTTTTAAGTAGTCTACATGATCCACAAATTTGTATACGGTACGTCTGATTGTCTATATTTAGAAAAACAGTAAGCTTATCGTCGCGGCCCTGTAAGGCCCGTGTAGCGTGGGTCGTATAAATGAACCTAAAAGGAAAAGGTTACACCAAGGTAAAGAAAGAAGAAGTAAGCTTATCTATTTTTAGAAAGGCGTCTTGAGAAATAAGAAAGAAAATATGAACTTGTTCAAGACATAACTTTCAGGTTTTTTGTGCCTTTATATATTATTTCAAAAAGTTAATAATATATTTAAAAATTATATACTGTATTTAGTTAACCATACTTTATTGAGCATCTAAGTTAAGAAAAAATTCATCTTGATGGCTTTAAATTGTAGAACCCATTAAATTTTGAATATGTAGAAAAGTGCTACAAATGAACTGTCCAAAAATCGCTTTCAAAGTACCTACAACGAAGTATTTAAGTGCGCAGCCATTTAAATATGGCGTCATTACTGACAGTTCCAATTGCGGAACGGTTCTGGAATTTTGGTGACAAAATATTTAGGGTCTGGAAATCCATTTTCAGTTTCTCCCTTCGAAATTCTCTAAAATGCAGTGGAACAGCGAAACTCGGGGTGAGACAAGTGGCCAGCAAGCTTGGAACTCACATATTCAGTTTTTTCAGCCCCAAACTCCCTTGCTAGGACGCGTTTTCGCGTACTTTTTGAATGTTTCTCTTCCAATTTCCCCGTTGACGTTGACGAATCTGTAGAATTATTTTTGCGGTACATTGAAAAATTGATTTTGACCAGAAATAGTCGAAATTTTACCCGTCTGTTCCTTAATGAAATCAGTCACTCCAAACTATAAGACTTTAATACTTCACATTAGTTCGGATTTGCCGGGTCTGTACACATTATTATCCCCTAAATGTGTTAGAGTTCGTCGCATTTATTGTCATAGTGTTTATCTGCCAAAGTCTCATGGGCCTAATGCCTTAATCCTTTCGTTCAATGACTGCTGACCAAGGGTCAGGTAGGTATAAATTCCCTCCCCTCCGCTGGGCGGCAGGTAAACCAAACCGTTGCTGTTCCTTCAACCCACACCCCGCACACACCCCCGTGAACTGCATTGCTTAGTCACCACACTTGATCTCAAGCCTATTAGACTGCGTATTAGAATTCTGAGTTTCTATCGACCTCAAAAACACAGCGCAGTTAAACAAAAGCAAATCGGCAGCCGTAATAGCGGATGTGGAAATGTGCCACCGCACTCATCCTGTCTTTGTAGCTACACACGATAAAGGTATGAATACAACGTTACTTGAATATTTATTTTGCCCGCAATTTTATCAGAGACCGGCTTCTAACCTAGCGCGAGTCATCTTGGAGGAAGGGAAAATGCATGCATTAAAATTAAAATATTTTATGCTGTTGGTATGTTCATTAAATTAAGTCTAGTTGAGGTTTAGTTCCTTATTGCATTAAGCAGGGCTATGCAAAGTTGAGATTACAAACAATTTGTTTTTTAAAATTTCACAGGAAAGAATACTTTAGGACTTTTGGTACTGAAAGTGCTTTCTTTTATAGTTCGCCTGTCTGTTAATTTAGGCCTACAAAAGATATTTCTGAACCCTTTCATTGATATTATATTCAGTATATAAAAATCGTTTAATCTTGGATTAATGCATGTTAAATTAAGTTTTTCTTGTTATTTTTTAGTTGGTTATTTAACGACGCTGTATCAACTGCTAGGTTATTTAGCGTCGATGAGATTGGTGACAGTGAGATGGTATTTGGCGAGATGATGCCGAGGATTCGCCATAGATTACCTGGCATTCACCTTACGGTTGGGGAAAGCCTCGGAAAAATCCCAAGCGGGGATCGAACGCGCGCCCGAGCGCAACTTCAGACTGGTAGGCAAGCGCCTTAACCGACTGAGCCACGTCGCTGGCTCTTTTCTTGTTATATAAAGTAATGAAAAAATTAGTGCTGCAAAAATAGATTTCAAGTCTTCACCGGCACTAGCATTTTCAGCATCCCTGGTAGGCCTACTAATAGAATGTTTTTTGGGGAGCATTTCTTCTGTTTGTATAGACCTAAGAGTGAATTTTCCCAGATTGAATTTTTGGTTATATTTAGTATGTATAGGCGTTACTTAAGTCACTTTATTTCGAATTTCTGCTTAATAAAGTTTCCTAATAAGTTTATTTTCTCTTTTCGTTAAGATCTAGAAGAAGATAATGCGTTTGCTGCATAAAAATCCATTTCAAGAAAATAATGAACCTTCACAATATCTGACGAAATAAACTGGGAAGCGATTTGCTCGGAAATGGCGCAGATGATTTTCTTGTGGCTTACTTCGCTTCCAAAGAGAATTGATTAGCCTATAAAGATAAAACTATGAATTTAAACTAATATGTACAGTCCCTACATATTAATACAAAATAGGCCCACAGTGTTGCTTAGGATTAAAACACCCCATGACTGTAAGCCTATAAAGTCTCAAAATTATCCAACAAAAAATGAAAGGAACATGATAATTAGGCTTATATATAATTAATTATGTCGTTCGTCGCTGTGGTTTAGTGGATCGCGCGTGTACTTCTAAACTAAACGGTTCTTGGTTCGGTTCCTCGCATGAGCGGATATTTATATTTATCCCACGCAATTGACTGTTTGTTTCTTGATTGTACTTGTACTGTGATTTCTCCTTGGTAGCCCTATATCGTGCTGATCACACGATCAGGGAGATACGTAATGAAATAGAAAGTTTGGTGTTTGTTCAAAGACATATCCCCTCCTACGTCGCATTGGCTTGTTAAGTCCGTGCAACAGGAGGAGGTAAGGATACAATAATAGCTACATTGTTATGATGATGATGATAATAATAATAATAATAATAATAATAATAATAATAATAATAATAATAATAATAATAATAATAATAATAAGTCTAGTCATACTCTTAGCGGTGACCCAACTTTAGGTTTCTATTGTAACTGAAGTAGCCTACAGCGGATCCAGCATCGGTTCCTGGCTGTCAAATGGAAATTTGTCTGCCATCGAAATTGAGAGTTCCGTTTCTTGTTTGGTATTCGTCAGTATTTTGGAAATTATCTGATCTTTTATTAGCACCGTTAGGCTCTCAGCATCGGAAAATTCTTAATTATCATAATTATTATGATTTTATACGCTAAATTTCTTAGACATGCAACGTGACTGTGAGAAATAGGTACAAACAGATTCACTTCTAAGCAAAAAAATTAATTTAATTATAGTTTGGGGGCCACAGTAGATGAATTCCAAGAATTGAGCGGTATCTCAGATGTCGATGTCTGCACGGAGATACCGAGCGCCTTATCGACCGCGTCCAGTGGCTATGAAGCGTGTTTCATTTCACGAACTTCGGCTTGATTCTGCGGAAATCGCCACCTCGGGCGAGTCGATAGTGTCCGCGACCACCTGTTGAGCGCCCGCAACGGGCCGTCCGCGAGCGACTCCAGTCGCCACAGCCAACTTCTGGAATGGAAACGTAGCAACCGCGGCAAATTCCAAGTATATCCTTTAAATTCCGAGATATTGCTACACGTGAATAACTGTACCTGTTACATATCTGTATGAATACATTAAAATCTTCAGCTGCAGTTATAATTGGACGGAGTTACGCAATAATAGACCAACCGACAATTTGAAAAAAGAATGAGATATTTGCACAAATCTGTTGATGGCAGGCTAATTTAACTCGGAAAAAATCAAGAATGCGATATCTGAATTTTGCTGCTATTTATAAGCAAAAATTCGTTTATTACATAAAATTAATTTATTTATTTTGCTTTTAAATATTAATTGAACTGCTGATCTCTTATTAAAAATCGGTTAGCCTTTTCTTGATAAATTTTTGTACTATTTTTTGTAATAGTATGAATGTTATAATACTTCTTGGATAAAATGTTTTATAAAAAAAAAACTTTTATTTCAATGGCCAATATCTCGAAACAGGTTTTTGGCGCTTGAATCACTATTGCTAATTACCGTCCAATTATAGTAAGAGCCGGTAGCAAAGTGCACATGTTTTCACACTTTCATAGGGATTGGATGCCTGTGTCTTGTTTTGTGTGGTAGTGCCTATTTCTTTTCGCCAACCTCATAAATACAAAGTTTGACGAAGTGTGAATTTCTACTAAAATTAATATTAGATAAGATTTAATAAATATAATCAGCAGCAAAAGTTTCTATGGTCTGCAAAAAACCTCGTAATAAACGACTGATGGCCCAGAAGGATAATCTTTTGTTTTCAACCTATGCTGAGAAAATATTGCACAACGCTTCGGAACTATTTGCAGATTTCGTCATTGGAATAATATTTTTTCAAGACCTCAAGCTTCGTTTCTATGACCATTCAATCAGTCAATTAATAAATCAATTAAAAAGGAGTGCAGCCATAAATAAGGAGTAAGTTTTAATAGCAACCAGGGTTTTTTTACCTATGCCCCCATGTTAATCTGAAATATTACTCGACCGAGGCCAGTGGAGTCCTGCAACCCGAAGCCACTTGTACTGCTCCTGCGTTTCTATAGCGTCATCGATATTGTTCACATTATGCCCGCGGCTCCACTCGCCTCGGTCGAGTAATACCAGTGCACAATTTGTCAGGTACCCAGCTTTGAAACACACCGCACTGTTTAACAAACAGTTTAATTACATCACCGTGTTTAATTAATTTGGGGTAAACGGAGACAACTTATAAAATGACTTACATTTAAAGATTCGTGAGCAGAGTAGGCCGCATTAGATGTATTAGTTAAATTGCAGCGTGGTTTATAAATGTGAAAATAATATAAATTCATTGGTGAGCAACCGCAAAAGAACGGGAGAGTTAACCGCTGGCAGAGACAAGTTTGACTGCAGATGTAATGCATGATTAACCCGAATAGCCGACCCTTTTGTATCTTTACCTGCCGGGAGAACCGTTAAGACGGTACCATTATTCTTTCGGGAAAGGTCACTTTTTCAGAATAGGTCTATGAAGTTATTTTCGGCTTCTTAAGAGCTTTTCTTTCAAAACTTAAACAGTTTCATATTTCACGCTGCAACAGAGAAAGAGAGCCAATTTCTCGATTAATATTTTCCTTTAGCTCCTCTATTTTGTAAGGTTTATTCTTATGAACTTTTGTATTTTAAATTTCCTCACAAATAAAAATCACATGAAATCAGCCATTTATAAAGTTTCTTCCGTGAGAACTGTCCTTCTGGTAAAAGTTCCCTTTGTCGATAAGAGATCCTGTTTGTCGTAACATGTTTACGAACAGTTTCCCTACGTGGAACAGGATTGCAAGGAAATTTTATTACGAATCGCTTCACCATTGTTCTGCACGAGTTCGTTTCTACATAGCCTATGTATCATATATAAAATCTCCTTGTTCTAGATTAGATTGTAGTTATGCCGCGTCCTCATCTACGGAAGTGAAGAAGAGCTGTGTTTATGTTTTACTTCTGCTGTCTTATGATATGAGCTGGTTTCGCGTCATATAGTCCACTTTATTACAGAGTCTCGCTTCTTGTGCAAATTAAACTTTGGTTCAAAACTCTCAAGAATCAGGGGCGTATTTTGCGGGCTACCGGGGCTACCGGCGGTAGCCCAAGGAAATTACAAAAGAAAAAGTTTATAATATAATATAATGTAATAATTTTGTATTATTAGTTTTACCATAGTAATTAAAATTAAAGTAATTGTTAGATATATTTTGTGTAATAATAGGGTCAGCGGTAGCCCAAACCCTTTAACCAGTATACGCCACTGCTCAAGATTAACGATAGAATGAGTCAAAGGCTGTATGACGATTATGATAGACTAATATGAAAAATGCTGAATATAGTTATATTTATGTAATTACAACTATTGAATGTAATGAACCATGGAACCCAAGGACATACTTGCACAATTAAGTGAATGAAACATGATATAACTGCACCATGCCATTATAATTGTAAGACCTTTTATGCGCTGTTAAATTATGATCATTAAGAAAATCGAAACCGACTGCAAAACCTTTTCTTTCAGTTATTTCTTTATAGTTGGCATAATGAGATTACTAGTCCATATTTGGTGTAATGTAATTGGATACACATAATTTTACAGTCATTTTCATGCTTCATTGGGAGCTCAAAACGGTTTATATAAAATTATATAGGCATATATATATATATATATATATATATATATATATGGTGTTTGGCTAAAGAAAGATAGACCTACTCGTAAATCATAAAATGAGTTTTGAATTAAATGAAAATTAAACATCGGACCTTTTTTGCAAATAATTTTCTACACAAATATAACACATCAAATGCTAGTATTGTTTTGTTTTTTGCACACCCAATTGTATAATTTAACTTGTGTATTCTCCTGGGAAACAAAATTGCATTTGCACAAAACATGACAATCCCTTTACCGGAATACCATCGATATATATATATATATATATATATATATATATATATATATATTTATTTCCATATATTTTTATCAGAACAAATCACATAACATTAACATTATTACTAGCATTACCTCTATGAATTATATTTCTATCATTACAAATAATTTATCAGCATATCAATAACAACCTCATAAGATTACTTACAAAAACACTCCCAAAAATAATATACACTTATGAAAGAAAAACTAATAAATAAAAAATTATTGGATTAACATTATTTTCACTGTTACAATTACACATATATAAACACCAAATATAAACATTTACATAGAGATAAAAAAATTTTACAGGAGAAAATGTATAACCTATACTGTGTAGGCCTATCTAAGCTATAGGGCCAAGCCTATATATAAAATCATATATTATCTTTAGTAGTAAATGTAAGGATTAGATTTTTCTGCCTTCACGATAGAAAACTGATCAAAGTTCTAGAAAAATAATCTTAGAATAATGCTTATACCCATCTACGTTATTCTGAAGCAGCCTTTTGGATGATATAAAAAGAAGGAATGCTCGTAAGAATATTAAATACTTTACTTCAAATTTCTTTGAATAATTATGATCCGCTATAGTTTAGACTGTCGGCCACTGATCTGCTTCAAAGGTTCTTCTGGGAATCTTTCTCTACTTACACCGTTAGTGTAGTTTATCCAATTCTTTGTGTTACTAGAACTACGTATTTGGTTTAGATTTTATCAGTAGTAACTTACTTGCATTACTTCTTAAATATGTAGCCCAGGCCTGGGCGTTATTAACTTGATTGAGTCACTACATACCTTAGCTCCCCACTTCAACTTCCCCGGCTCAGATAGTAATGTTTGGGTGCGTTACGAGCAGGCAGGAAGGTCAGTGACGAATTGTATCAGGCGGGCATCATAGCTTTCATGAACTTTCGGCTCTCGCTGGTCGCCTAAAATCCACCACTGATGCACAAAGCCTTACTGTGCGTTTGTTTATAAGGTGGTGTAAGCAAAAAATGATATGGGCAAGTGTTTGTCCATCCCTTTCACTACCCCTCTTATGCTCAGGGCTGGTATAACCTATTTTGGTTGCATTTTATATAATATGCTGTAAGCGAACAGTGTTTCGTTAAACAGCGCCTGAACTCTGACGTAAGTTCCACGTGACAACACCCCTCTCCGCGCTGAACCCCTTTAGTGTTGTCTACACTGTCAGCAGTGGCTCATTCTGTTATCCAGTACCGGTACTATCTGAATATTATTTGGCGTTCATAACAGATATTTCTGAACAGCTGAACAAACTAAACTGCCGACGTGATTAGAACATAGTTGATATGCATGACGCGGTGAAATCTTTTTCCATGATATAGGCCTATGTATGGCAAATATAATTGAAAGAACGCAAGTTTCATAATTTTTCTTGTCTGAAGTCACTTTCAAATGTTTCTGATTCAAGAATAGATAGATACTGCGACATCCTGAAAACATTACTTTCAGAATTCAGAGATAGAAGGTTTTGTGATTTTAAACAAATGGAAAATGATTTCTATTTATAAATCCTTTTAACACACACATTCTGAAGGTATGACCAGACTTACAATTCGAGGTTGCTGATCTCCAAACTGACACCTTTGTAAAACGCAAGCATAAGGATTTTGTTTGGTTTAGATATAGGTCCTATTTTAAAATATTGACTCTAAATATCCACGTCTTACATCATTTGCTGCCACAATCGCAGCTATGTTCGGTTCTACGTATATTTGTGAACTTTTTTTTTTTTTTTTTTTTTTTTCAAAATTAAACATTAAAATCAAAAAGAAGGGCACGCTTAACAATCTTCGTGCACAATTGGCAGTGGCTACTTATGAGGCAACCCCTAATTTTGAGATCTTACAGAATGGAAATATTGTAATCAAAAAATAAAATAATGCAGATGAAACTAATATAACCCTAAAAAAGATATTAATTTCTTCTTTCTCTTGTCATTTCTTTGTTATGAACACGGAAGTAGTGACGACCACAAACCGCCTCTGCTGTTTAGCTTACTGCGACCGATGCTCCCCACTCCCTGTCTTCACTTTGTGTGTAGCGATTGTAGCGGGTAGTATTTATATTGAGTCATGAATTTGTGATGTTTTGCGATGCCTGGGATAGAGCGTCAGTTTTCTATGCCAGTAACGGGAGTTTGAATCCCGGCGGTTCTAAGTGGAATTTATAATCAACAAAGACTTCGCGGTAGTTTTTCGCGGAGTACTCCAGTTTCCCCTACCTGCATTCTATTACTGCTACATTAATCATCATGATGTGGTTCGCTTTGCATCGCGTTGCGAGGGCAACGCTTATGATGGCAAAAAGAACTACATCTTTGGGGCATCTCTCTTTGATAGGATCGCTTAGGTAAAGGACACAAAATTGTCATATCGGCCATTGCATTGAAAAGTATGAACATCATCTTCGCTAATTTTAGATGCTTTTACCTCCCATAACTGTCACATTTGTCTGAATTACATCCTAAATGTCTCTTCTTTTTACTTCAAAAGTAAAAATCTTACTGCAGTTTCCAGAATATTGGTAATTTCTTACATTTAACATTTCTTTACACTTACAGAGGTTTTAAACGATAATGATATGCCTCTATGACAATAATGAATGAGTGTAACACAAAATCGAATTACAGGGAAAAAATTTGTTTCACAGTCGTCTGTCTGTCACATACATCGAATTGTTTTCCAGGAATAGAGCTCATTTCTTCATTGGTAGTAGTAATACTATTTTATTGAACGACATTTTCAACTGCAGAGGTTATTTTTTATCGTCAAAATTCAGTGTGGGCGAGAAATAACCGACAAATTTTACCTCGAGCCCTCATTAGAGATCGTGTTCTTTCACGTGCCCTAAATCTACGACACATGCCTCCCAGCTTTATTTACCTCCCGAAAGAAGTGATGTTGAGGATTTTATTACAAATCCTAGTATCAGTCTAGCGTTTTGATTGTCACTGAATTCTTCTGATACTACGAAGTGGCTGGCTTAAACTATTACCTTTAAAATCATTTCTGTTCTGTAGTCTTTTAAGCAGTGTTATTGTAAGTTGGGTGCAGTTGAAAGTCATCACGTAAGGTAGGCAGTCAGATAGGCCACCCGCCCCGAGAAGAACTGCTGTGATCGTCTCATTTCTTATTATGAAGGCCGAATGCCTGACATATCTCTATACCGCGACAAGTAGCAAGCGGCAGATGGGAGCCCACCGTTTCTCCAGACAGACCGCGACCATGTATTTCGTGCAATGACCAGCACGCTTCTGCTGTCCGACATAATTGTTTCTATTAATATCTTCCAATATCAAATGCACCATTCATATACTGTATAGATCTATATATTTTGTTTCAGAGATACATTAATTACATAAATCTTTACATTGAACATCATTTAGGCCTGATGGAATGAAAGATTAATAACAATTAATGAAATCCGTCAAACGCATTCGGTACGTCCCGGGTTCAAGCCTAGGTGCTGGTCAATTTCATCTGAATTTATACTGGTTTCCTCAAATATAAAATAACTAGAAATTTACTGTAGTACTTTAGAAGATAAATACCGAATTAGTCCATATTTCCATTACAAACATACAGATACTGTTTTGCAATAACTGAATATCTAAAGTTTGTACATACATGGTGGGCATGTTTGCAGGTATGACCACTAGATGGCCTCGGGGTTCACGGACTGCACGGTAGATGGCAGCAATTTAATGAATCAACAATACGCTGTAATTTAACACTCACTTCATCGCCCTATAGCCCTTGTAGGACCTTGGCTCCCTTATAACTTCCGCCCACTCGATTCATGTTCAGTAAATTAGAAATTCGAATGCTGGATCTTAAAATAATATTCTGTTTTCAATCTTTATATATTGGATGTGTACTGTAATTTTATTCTCTTACAGTTTAAACTGTCGAATATGGAAGTGACCGGCATTATTTTACGTTGTTACGAAGAATAACTTATCAATTCCTGAAATAATCGATCACGTTAAAAAGTCACAACTGAAATAAATAATAAAACACGGTCATTGCCCTGCTTCAGTTTGCCCCTTAAACGCTTTACACCGAGTTCCAGGAAAACAATATATCCCATAAGGATGTGTTTCCATTTGGCTTATAGTAGCCAATAAAATTTTATTGTAATTCCATATTGTTACTTAGAATGCGACTATCGGGCAATTTAATGTGCGAAGAACTTTAAAACGCACTACTGCTTTTTTAATATAAATTATTTCAGTTCTGTGGCGCTTCGAAAATCAGAAGGTTTCTGACTTCGTTCACGATTTTTTCTTTGCGTTTTTTTTTTTTTTTTTTGTAATGTAATTGCGCGACTGAAATACTGTTCAGCAATGTTTAGTCTTGATTTTTCAGCCCGACAGCAGGCAAACACAGGGTCGGACTCGCGTGACTTGAGTCCATACTTTCATCTGAGACAACACTAAATATAAAATTGACAACTGATAAGTGACATAATTCACGCGGAATTGTAACATCGTTAAGTTGCAGTTTCACAGTTATCGCGGACTATATTATAAAATGTATAGGCCTACATGTTTTTTTCCCGGGTACTGCCCTTTCTTCTACCGAAATTACATCAATTGTTCCTTTCATCATTATGCTAGTAGACCTATGAGAAGATCCGTCTTCCAAGAGCAACGAATTTGGCGCTTAAACACGATATTAAATGCAAATATTCACATCACGTTCGTAGTTTACCGCCAAGGAGACTCAATGCTAGCCCGTGTGCTTATAAACTTTCCTCCCGGTACGAAGGTTCCACTGTGACATCCCAACAGTTCTTCATTATCGTCATCATTCATTACAGGTGCAGTGTAGATCTACATCTATGGTGCACTCTAGATAGTTTCTGACGAACTGTCTACGCTTCTCGACACTAGCGACATCTATGAGGTACTCTCTAGAGTCGGGGCGAATAACGGTGAATTTAAGATCTGCCATTGATGGAGGGGGAGGAAGTTTATAATTTTGATAGTTCCAACTTTTGAACGTTTACAACGAAACTAAGAATTTAAGCAAGATCGGGGATCTAATCGAAATACAGGATTACCTACCATAGAATTTTGTAACATATTTCACTACCTTGACGATAAAAGAAACGTAACAGTGCTGCAAAATCAGTTTATCGTTCATATTCCGTGACACAAAATGTAAACAAGCTACATCACGTAATCGATGTTTCCCTACAGTTCATTTCAATAACGACTGTGCCACTCGAGAAGCAACAGTATTAATTATATTACCTTTCGTATAGGCTACGTTTCTCATTCTATATATATCAAGTTTCCTTGCTTATATTAAAACTTAGGGTCTACTGATTAAATCAAAGTATTATCACAGTCTAGTATATACAGTCACGAAGCTTGAGTTGTTGAGGTTGCTAGGAACAATAGACAGTGCAGGTGCTATTTCGCATTAATAATAATAATAATAATAATAATAATAATAATAATAATAATAATGATTTATTCTAGCTGCCAGAGTTAAGGCCGTAAGGCCTTCTCTTCCACTCAACCAGCAAAAAGTATATATACATATGCATGAACTTACAAAGAATTCAACAATTTGATTTAGATGAGAGTTACATGTATACAAGAGTTTCTTACGAATTAAACAACAAAATACTATGAACTATTAATTAAACACTCAAATAAACTGTGTAGCAGAATTAAGCTAAAATAGATAGAATGTTAATATATTTCAAATAATATTAGATAATAGAAAGAGATTATTATGAGACAATTTTGAACACATAGAACTATCAGGATGATGTCTAAAGAAAGAAGTAACAATGTAGTCAGTGATAGCTTAAGTCAGTATGATTGGAGTGAAAATTGTCTGTAATGAGGCGGTAGTAGCGATCCTAGTGGTTAGCAACTATCTATGGATGCATATTTATTACATATGGAGCTTCATACTGACTGTGGTAATACTTATGTTAAACTTCCCTTGTGAATCTACCGGCAATGCTCTGATCAATAGCAGAGTTCAAAGTATTCGCCATTGTCCTTTTTACAAGATTTACCTGTGATTCAGATTAATATTCAATAAATTCAACCAGGAAAACTCTAATAGAATCGAATTTCAACTAATAACAAGCAATCCTAAGCAATAGAACAGATTTAGAAAATGATCTTTAGGATACTATCCCAGACTACTCGTTCGGAAATCGAGTGACGAAGTCTCCCCCAGTTTTTATAAAGCATGTCTGCCTTGCCTAAGCAACACAATGCGACTATGTAACCGCCTCAGAAAATGACTAGTAACAGGATCATCTGCGTCATTTCTAATGAAACGCAAGAAGAAATGTTTTTGACATGTGCACTTTTGATATAAAATGTGGTAATCACCGCTGAGGAATGCAGCATAAGATCACATTAAGGGGCAATTAACCACTATTATTGCGGTAGGTCGACTCGCACACGCATCCAACTTCAAATAGATGCCGGTGGACTATGATGACTGCCTGCTAGCATTTTGCTTTTTGTGGTGAACAAACCACGTTCATGCAGAAATGCTATCGTATTCCTACACGTCGCTACCCCGTCGCATTGAACTCTGTATGATCCGGCGAGGGCCAATGTCAGGATAAGATACAGGTGTGGAAAGTTTAACATAAGCTAAGGCAGACGATTACGAGCATTTCCGCCCTTCTTTTAGGCCTTCCTGATCTTAGCTGTATATTCTTACCAAAGACACAAATTATAGAATCGACTGGTGGTTTTTAACATCTCTCTATGTGATAGATAGAGACTTCCATGAACTCTTTCTTCTATAGTGGGGTTCACTTAAGATTAGTTCCTAAAATGTTAACATGGCGTCTTTTCGATATTGCCAATTTCTACTAGATATCACCAAAATCAAAAGCACAATTTTATATACGGAAATAATAATAACTTAACAATAATAATTTATTTATTTACGATTGATGTAATATTAAAATGTATTTTGTGTAGTAATATGAAATTCATTGGTTTGGCTAAACAGTTTATGATTCATGAAGTCTAATTTTAAAATGTATTTTGTTTGACTACATGCAATGATTAATAATCCTACGGGTTCCCAAAACCAAATACCACTTTAAAATGCAAAGGCCTACTGTTTATTTATTAATAGTCTGTAATTGTTACTGTATTATTTATTAATGTTGATATTTATTATGTTCAAATTCCAAATACACTCGCTAGTAACTCTGGTTTCATGAATGTTGGCAGCTTTTTGAAAGGAAAATGATGTTGTCAACATAACAGTTAGTAATCAGTACCGAAATTCAAAATAAAGGTGACAATAGAAAATTCAGTCTGACAACTATAAAATCACTACGAGATAATATGTAGTAGTAATAGAGGAAAATGGATTTATCATCATAATAAATTAAATTGACTTAGCATATTGGGAAGTGGCTTTCCCAAAACACGCTATGAAATGTTTTATATTAAACAATTTTTATCTCCAAAAGGAAGCAAAAAACGAGAAAAATTGTATTAAACTTATTTCGTTTGAAATATCCCAAATAATAACGCCCTGAAATTAATGACATTATTTACGGTTCACCCTATATACAGGAGCTCTTGTTTACTGCACATGCACATAAGCGAAACTTATACAATAAGAAAGCTCCAAATTTTATTTATTTCCGTCTCTATACCTGTCATTATTCTTCTCTTTTGTAACACAAAAATATGCTTGTCTTCAGATGAGTTGTTCCAGAATATTAATCCATATTTCATTATAGAATGAAAGTATGTAAAATATACCATTGTAATATAATTTTATATTGTCTTCAAAAATTAAAATTTTACTCAATTTCTTTTCAATTTTTAATAAATAATTCTGTCACAAATATACGCAGTTCATCTTCAAACATAAATCAAGCCTTGATTTTAAATAAACTTTGGTATAAATTCAGAATAATTATTAACCCTGAACAGACTGCCAATAACTGATGCAGAATACATTTTTTTTTTCCTGAAGCCTTCTCCTTCAGGGACAGGACCCTTTTACTTGACATAAATGCTCGAGATAAACTTCTCGAAATCCAGCTAAACAGTTTTAACTGCTAGGAGATCTAATAACATTTTAAAAGACAATAAGCTCAATGCAAAATAAATTTGATTTATAAACTTCAATTAAGTTATATAACATTTGCAAGAAATCAGAATAAGCATATTTTTTAAATTAAAATACCTTTAACTATTCGCGTATATCGTTTTCTACAAGTTAAATAAATAAGAATTAAATAAAATCAACGGAGTACTGAAACAGTTCGCCGAAAATAAAATTTCAGGCAATGTTACGTGACTACATATGTGAAAAACGTGGAGAAAGTCGAGAGTTTCGGCGTTCTGGGTTTGTTAAGACAGACTCCAGCAACTCGTTGCAGAAGTTCCGAAGACGGTAAACAAGTCTGTTATTACGCAGATGTGTAAAAACTATATTACTCTCAACGACGCATATTTTCTCGTAATTGTCCAGGACTTGCAGTACTTGGGTGGTAATAAACGAATTCAGTTGGCGGCCGACCACAAAGAACAACGTGTCAACACCACCTACTTCAAGGCTGGCGTTCACGTTTAATTTCGAACGGTTCTGCTGCTTGGCTTTCTTGGGTCAGCTTTCCTGAGGGAGAATTTTCATGGTCCTCCTATACACAGGTTTTGGAATCTTACTATCTTTCAAATGGTTATCATTAAATAATGTAAATCAAAATTCTGTCTAGTAATGACGATGATGACAGCAATAATAATAATAATAATAATAATAATAATAATAATAATAGAAAATGCTCCAATTTACGGTGGAAACACATTTATGCTATAGTCGGGGTCAGCCCTTATGATTGATCTATGTAATTTTGAAAAAAATGTATGAATGAATTGCAAGTGAAGTCGCGATAAATCCTTGCGCAATTAGGTCATCCATGTGGACCCAATATACTATTTACCTTCAGAATTCTAAGGTAAGCAATAAATGCCTGGTACATTTTTTAAGGAGACCTCTCATTCAGAATCAGGGTTCCTTTACGTACCGTAAACTGGGGTAAAGAGGATCACATGCGGTAAAGTGGATCATATGTGTATTGTTAGATAAGTCAGCGCCACATGGTTCACACATGCAAAGAAAACTATTTTTAGTGGCACTTATAGAAGAAAAGGTCTCTTTTCATGTGTGATCCATGTGGCGCTGCCTTATCTAGGCAATACACATATGATCCACTTTACCACATGTGATCCTCTTTACCCCAGTTTACGGTAATGTAAATTTAACAGCTTCGCTTCCCTTCTGGAAAAATCCGTGCTAAGACTATATATCGACATTAAAACCCATCCCCTCTGCGGAGTTTGAACTCATAGCACAGTCTAGTATATAGTCACGAAGCTCAATACGTAGTAAATATGCATCCATAGATAGTTGCTAACCACTAGGATCGCTAATATCGCCTCATTACAGACAATGCGAAATAGTATCGGCATAGTCTATTGTTCCTAGCACCCTCATAACCCAAGCTTCATGACTGTATGTACCAGACTGTGCTCATAGTAACTATTAGACTGCTGAGAAAAACTGCAACGTGTGTGAATTTCTTATTCAGTTTTTCGGCAAGCAAAAATGTGTTCCGTAATCTCACATGATGTATTATTGTTAATATTTTGCAAGTTTCCCTTCTTATAACAAAATTCTCTTTCTAATTAATTATTTTCTAATGCATCTTTTTACCCTTTCTGTCACTTCTACAAAGAAATCCTTAAGATTTGCCGTTCTTGGTTGGGACTCCCTGGTATAATTGTCATTTAATTATATTGATAATGTAGTTGCAGACAAAATCTGTACATATAATTCTTTATCTTTAATCCGATTACGCTGCCTTCTTGTATACAGATGATGTAGACTATCAATTAATCAACCAGAATTGAGTAAAAATCGACGTACTTGTGGAAAATTTGTTCCGAAATGGAACTTTTCTCAACGGAATCTTTTATTATTTATCGAGAACTGAAGTCTTGATTATTCTTTCCGTCAGAGATTCTTACAAGCCAGACTTTGAATGTCCAGAGAACAGGCGAATTTCGGAACAGTACCCATCAACGGACATGTTAACTTCATTCCAAATTCTGTTCTTTAACCGGGTTATGATTCCACCTTCTGATGACCAGATTGAGAAACATCTCGTGTGCATCATAAGTCCGCATAATGACACAATTCATGCACACAGCATTCTATTAACCCGATATGCTGTGTAATGTAACCAATTTCTCGGAAAGCATCGAAGTATTTAAACATTTGTTGTGCAGTGTAAGCTGGCGCGAACTGATTCTGCAAGTCAGTTGGTCAACACTTGGTGCATAAATCTTTCACTCCAATCTAATCATTGTCCAGCAAATTATATCCTCATATCGGTGTCATAACAGATTCTTAATATAGTAGCAGGAAAATGCCATTTTTTCCGCATAAAATTATTTCGAAATTGGCATCTCTGTTCTTTTGCAATGCTTTGTCGCAAAAATGGCTTAAGAAAATGGTTATTTGAAAACATAATTCTGAATTTATTTTTTGTACTCAAGGCGAATTTTATTTAAAAATCTCACACAATTTAAGTTGGTTTTACAAAATAGTTGGACTTAATAAAACCCCAAAACGGATGCTATTTTCAATTGTCCAGACAAAGTATGCCCGTGTTCCTTTCTAATTAGTAAACATGCAAGACCCTAGATCACATATAGATTGTTCATTCCTATGTTAAAATTGGGGTAGCTCAGTTGGTAGAGCAGCTGGCTACGGACTGGAAGGTCCGGGGTTCGATCCCAGGTGGTGACAGGATTTTTTCTCGTTGCCAGACTTTCAGAACGGCCCCAAGGTTCACTCAGCCTCCTATAAAATTGAGTACCGGGTCTTTCCCGGGGGTAAAAGGCGGTCAGAGCGTGGTGCCGATCACACCACCTCATTCTAGTGCCGAGGTCATGGAAAGCATGGGGCTCTACCTCCATGCCCCTCAAGTGTCTTCATGGCATGTTACGGGGATACCTTTACCTTTTACCTTACCTTTACTCGCGTATGTGGTACCTAAGAGGTTACGTCCAATTTCGGCATCCCCTTCAAAATTTTCTAGAGCTCCTTCAGTGGAGCAGCTTAACCCGGAGCCAACAGGCTTGGAGCTCACATACTTAGTTTTGTACAGCCCCCAAACCCCTTGCAAGGACGCGTTTTGCGTACCTTTTAAATTTGTCCTCCCAATTCTCTTTCGATTTTTCGATTCGGTTGCACTTTGAAGAGAACAACCGCCAGGATCGCCACCCGTTCGCCGTAAACGAATAGTACAGTCACTAATGAAATTCAAATGGGAGTTATGGCGTGACTCCTTATGTAACAACTAGATGACAGCATAGTAAACCTGACGAAAGTTGTTACCATCAAAACCTGTAACACCGAGCAATTTGGGTATATATTATGATCTAGGGGAAGACACAGGCTACAGTTTGTAACGTATAGGTCTGCTGTATACTGTATAACAGCTATGATCTTCTTCGAAGTTTGCGAAGAGAATAGACTACATAGGCTATAGGCCCTATATATTCATACAAAGGAGTAGAGTTCGGCCGGCGCTGTGGATCGGGTCTTAGCATAGCTCAGATGATAAGAGCACTCAGCGTGCCAAGCTGAGGGTCCTGGGTTTTCGATTCCCGGAGCCGGAACGAATTTTTCTCCATTAATATGTAATAAGTACATAGGCTATGTTCAATAACAGACGAAAGTATATGGACAGACCAAATTTGCAGTTTTCAGAGAGATCTTACTGAGAAATTGTGTACATTCAGTACTGGCGATGTAGTGGACGGAAAGGAAAGCATACGTAATAGAGGATACACTGCAGTAGAGTGCGTTATCGCCCATCTCTGAACTCATATCGCGTATGCTCTTTCTCAGTACTGAATTAAGGTTTCTTGTCATATGGCCCTGCGGTTTGATATGGTTACTTTGCGGTTTCGTTTTCCTGTTCACACAGATGCGTACGAACACTTAACGGCACTATCTTCCTATTAAATTACGTATAATACGCAAGTGTTTAATGATGTCAAACAGATTTTTCTAGTTTCTTCTTTCTTGACAGCAGAGCTTGTGGTGGTCCTTGTCGTAAGTTCATGGGACTATCTGGAGTATCTCAACGTAACACTAGATGAACATAAGGTGGGACTCATGATATGGGCCAACACGACGCTGATTTTCTTACGAACATACAACAGAACATTGGTTCCTAACCAAAAACTATGCGTGCCTTGGACGAGATTCGATATTACAACCGTAGATTAGAGCTGTAAATTACACTTTTCATACAACCCGATAAGCTATTATATAATCTAATTTTATTACAGATATGTTTTCGTTTTAAATTAACGATACGAATTTTGGGTTTTATCGATGATTGGGCTGTGGTAAATTTTTTTACTCATATACGTACACAATATGTTCTATACCTTAGCTTGTGGTCTAAGGGATCATGCCCGGACTCGCGTTACGAAATGAGCATTACTTCGAGCCCTTATGGGTGAAGAAATTTTCTCATGAAATTTCGGCTAGTACGGGACAGGTGTCCACCCAGCATCGTGATGAAATTGGGAGCTAAGATAGCTACGAAATCCGATTCCACTAACAGTTACAGGAAGATCCCGTACTGTTGGCAGTCGATCGTGTCTAGAATATCGCGTCCAAGATTATTACTGTATTATTATTATTATTATTATTATTATTATTATTATTATTATTATATCTATAGGCCTATCTATGCAATATCAATATTTTTCAGCATTTCTGAAATTATTCAGACTCGACAGAAAGTAAAAACTCTCAGAACAATATTACCAGTTCTTGAATTACTACCCACCATACTAATAACTTTTGCGCAATGAATAACAAACCTGAAATATCCATGTGAAAAGATACTTACTTCATTTTTCGCTTTATTTTCCCTTTCACCCTTGATGAGACTAGAATTTTTATATTTTCGCAAATACTGATATGAAATTCCAAAAGTAGGCCTACTATTTCATTGTTTCTCCAGAGAATGTTTTTTTTTATATATACTAATGGCGGGCACTTGACTGTCAGTCATTCACCCATATGAAGCCAGTTGAGTAGACCAATGATTTACCGACTGAGTCGTTGTCCAGGGTGCGACATGGAAGGCTGGTCTACGCTACATCCGCGGTAAGATAATGGAGAATTTTTGGGATGCCACAGGGGAACCAGAGCTTCCGGACTATGGGCTTGTCTAACAGAAGTTATAAATTGGGGGGGGGATGCCGGGAATCGAACTCGGGTTTACAGGATCTCCAGAGAATGTAAAATGATTGACATGTCAGGAATCGAAACTAAGTTTCCGAATACAATGTTATCTTGGGATGACACACAATTATTATAAAACTTAAAAGGAAGTAATACACAACTAATAACACTTCGTATTATAAATCACATTGTAATACTCGAAAATTGGCTGGCTTAATTGCAGTAATACAGGGCTAGGAAAAATGGACCAATGCTGGAGATTACATTTTACTGAACAGTTAACACGAAATTTAGTTTTAATTGCAATAATACTCGTAAAAGGTGCAGAAAATAATCCGAAACTATAATTATTTTATATTATAAATCACATTACAAGATTTTAGTTGTTTTTCCGTGATAATTCTTCTTCTTTTTCTTCTTCTTCCTATCACGTATTAAGCCTGGTGGCCTGTTACGGTCTCACTCCATCGTTTCAGCGGACGGCCAAAGATCTTGTTCCTAAAGGGCGGTAATTTAGTGCTTGGCGTGGTATCCTTGTTCTAGGCACCCTAAGTACATGAGATTTCCATTTCTGTCTATAACTTTTAATTTTCTCTAAAATTGGGTCAATATTTAGGTCTTTCAAAATATCCAAATTTCTCTTCTTGTCTAATGTAGTTTTTCTTAAAAACTTAATTTCATTGACAGTGATTCGTCGGTGTTCATCACATTTACGTAGGCTACTATCCAAGCTTCACTTCCACAAAATTATTATAAAACTTAAATAAGAAATAATACACAAACTAATAACACTTCGTATTATAAGTCACGTTGTAATACTCGTAAATTGAATCTCTTAATTGCATTAATACTGGTCTAGGAAAAATGGACCAAAACTGAAGAATACATTTTACGGAACAATTACACGAAATTTAGTTTTAATTGGAATAATACTCTTAAAAGCCTGCAGAAAATAATCTAAAACTAAAATTATTTTTATTATAAATCACATTACAAGATTTTAGTTGTTTTCAATGTAATAATAGGCCTATAGTTATTGACCTATAGGAAATTATCGTAGTCCATAGCCGAGGCACTTGTTACAAATCACAGCATAAGATATTAACTGTTTTAATTCAGTAATTCAAGGCTTAGGAAAATGATCTCAATGTAAATCTCGTTGTAAGAAATTTACCGGTGTAACTGTGATTTCCAGTTCAACAGTTCAGGAGTAGCTAATTAGTTGTTCCTAAAGACAAACCTTAAGTTTAAATTTTGCTGGAAATGGAACATCTTACGCTCTACAACCTTTGTCAAATGATTGACATCATTCGAAGCATTATAATGCGAAGGAACATGGGAACGTTTCCAGTAACGCGCTGCTGATCGCCCACTGGCTGTGCTTTTCATGAACTCCACGTCCCGAAAACTCTTCGCGGATTGCTCACGCCGGGTGACCGACACCAAGCGCAGTGGAAAAACGTCCAAAATCCCTCGATGAGTGCTGAAGTATAGGAAATTAATTCAGTTTCGAGAAAGTTGTAGATTTTTCCTGGGACCGCGCTATTGTTCCTTATTCATAACCAGATCTATCCGATTCGTATTCTTGTAATTTAATTTCTTTAGATAAGCCTATGTGAGTAGTTTTCCTCCAGTTTGCTTCAACAGTTTAGAACTGTACCCACGAAACATCTGTAGACTTTAATTAAAATTAACGTTACTTCAAATATTTCTGGGTATTATTAATACATCAAATAAGATATTACATTTGACTTTCATGCGATTGATTATACTAGTAGGTTATCCAGATCGACAATAAAAAACTGCTTTTTCATAAAATTAAATGTTTATCTGGCTGAGGTGTAGCCTACGCAATCGTAATGATCCAGCGTTAACAAGAACAAAACGCGGTCTTTGGTTCAAATCACGCTCAGAACAAGAGTGTTTTTCCACTTTAAACGCTCTACTTCATAAAAGTCTTTTTTACATGTCTAACTGCACGCCAAGAAAAATGTCAGACATGGTCTTGGAATATCTCTAAAAATATGTGGATTTCTCCTATTATTACAAGACATAGCTACTTTATACGGCGTCTAATAAGTAAATACTTTCATTTTTAAGTATACCCTGCGGCAGTACACACCAGTGTACAATCTATTACAATATCACAGAGCCAGACGTCACATTTGACATTTCCAAAGTTCGGAGTGTGTACACAGTTATGAAGTCCGTCAGAAACTTCTCCTGGACGTTGAGTTGGTAGCAGATGACTTTTCATTGACATGGCCTACACGTTCACCGGACTTGAATTCCTCAGTTTTTTTTTCTGTAGGGATATTTGAAGATCAAGATCTGTGCCAGTATCAGTAATACGAGAGAGAAACACTATCGTCAAATAACTCTCTGCACCTACCCTAAAACTTAATCCTGTGTCTCTGAGTTAATCTTTCTGATTTTCGCGCCGAAATGAGCTGTGTCCGTGAACTTGGTACCAGTTTTGAACATATGTTTTATGAAACAAACGTTACAATTTAAAAAACCTGTCAGTGTTTGTTTCGTCATACAACAAAACGTGACAGAAAATGTGCCTATGGCAGTGTAAAAATAAATTGATGTTGACTGTAAGGTATTTACTTAATTTCCAGAAATTGTCCTGTAAAAATTATGGTCTGAAGTAGTGGAACATAGGGCCTATGCATTGTTTTACAGTGTTAATGACTGTCTAAGGTACAATTTTAGGCAAAGTATGCCGAGATATGTTCTCATTCATGTTAGGTTTCTTGTAATAAGTTTTTGTGTTGTATCACGCAAGAACTTGACGCCACTTTCATTACCTTCTCAAACAATTTCATAGTATCTGAATGTCTTGCTGGTAGGCAGTTCTTAAAAGAGTACACTCGCAACATGTTATAAAGAGCTGATTTTGATCAGCATTCTGTTAATCATTATAGTTATACCGAGGTCCCCACTTCCGAGAAAATCTAAAAGTGACTTAGCATTAAATATAAAAGTCTGCAGCGGGTTCTGAATCGAGACTGTGAGAGCAGCAGTAAAGTCCCCGCTCTCGGCGAGACGAGAGGTTTAATACCTGGATATGGATTTTTTTTATTGAACTTCTCGGAACATTCTAGATTCTTCTGAAAAGATGAAGAAGGGAAGACGGCCAGAAGATTCTCTGCGCTGCCAGGTTTAACGGCAATGGTTATAAAATTATTACTGATCGTTGCCATAAGTCTTTTTCCCGTTCTTTTTATTTATTTTTCTTTATATATGGACATATCCCTTTTTAACGCATCATCACATAATACGGGTTGTCCATCAGTTTATCATGCAAATGTTTTTAAAGTAACGGATCCATTATTGACATCGTAAAACGCGGGAGGTCTCGTAGCTGAATCTCTACTCAACCCGGTAGCTGCGCGTAATTACTAAACCACGGTTGGTCAGCGCAACAGTGTCATAACGTACACATTATTTACTTTATTACATTTCTCTCGGTAGTCCACTGGTTACTATATTAAACATGAAGTTCGCAGATTCCAGTGATACAGTATTAGGTTTAAAAAAATCTTTCGAATGAAAGCGAAGTGAATGTCCGTATCTGACGTAGTTTCTCGTCAGAATTGATATATGATATATTTCGTCACAGCACTTCTTTACATGTAATGGTGTACCTCACATTTCTATATCCGGTGCCACCATTAACATATTATTACAATAACACATTATTTGCAGTACACGTCTACACAAATACTCCCAATTACATCCCCACATTTTTTAATCATATCTAATGCCTCTGCTATATCCTCAGCTGTCGCAGGTTCTGACCTTTATTTACTGCTTGTCTCTGCCTTATATCTATCTCTGTCTTTCTTTGTATTTATTTCTTTCTCGTCAGAATAAAGAAGGGCCTGTACAAATGACAACAGTAAATAACATTGTCTTTTTATCCATGTAAAAATTCTGTACAACGAAACACTCAGAGTATATACAGTATTAAGTTATTTTCTTCTATTGTTACTTTCCGAAATTGACTTCTAATAATGTAGTAGGGGCCTACCTTTGCAATATCTTTTTGATAGGAATGCTTTATATTCTCTCTGTGAGCTGTTCCTTGTGATTTCGAATGTATACGCCCTATGCATTTGATCACAAAATTTTACAAATAATTTATCTAACATAGGTCTATACACCACCGCACTATTATTATTATTATTATTATTATTATTATTATTATTATTAATCGAAAATCCTTATAGAGCCAAGACCTCTTGCACTGATTAAAGTTGACTTAAAATTCTATTTTTCTTTACAGTCATTTCTGAAAGTCTACTCAGTAGTCATTTCATTCGTTTGTTTTATCTTTCATTCTTCATTATCTTTCGCTATTCTTGACAAATGTCTGCCGAATTTTTTCTTAATTTCGTCATTCGATCGTGTTTTGCCCTTTTTACGTTAGTAACACGTATAATTAAAAAAGGATAATGTAATATAGATTTGTTTTATTGAACAGAAAAGCCGTTGTTATTTTACGATTTGGCCTAATAGTAGCCCTACTCCGTAAAGGATTAGACATAATTTTACCAACATAGTTTGAAAATTTGGATTAATTTAATCTATAGGGTTATTCAAAAGTCAGGAAAAAAATAGTTTAATCTCACAGAAACTTCTATGTTTCGATTGTTTCACTATTATTGCCATGGCAAATAAAATGAACAGAAATTCAAGCTATTCTTAAGGGAGTCAATTTGCATTTTTTTTTCCAATTCATGCCAGAAAATAATGGTTTTGCCTCTACAAATGCGAATAGGTCAATGTTACGATGAATTCAATATAGGCTTATATAGATTGTTCCAGCGCACTTAGAAAATCCGAAACTCTAAATTGCTTGAGGTATAGACTCTGCAGTTTGTCGTCATTGTGGAAGGTTGTGAAACATTTGATGATATTTCGCAAGATTTTCTTCTGAATGCTGTTCATTTCGTAAATGGAGGGGAAAAATGGCGACTATATCTGAATATTTTGAAATTATAGGTTTATACCTGAATAAACACCATTCTTTTACAAACAAAAATATATTATTTTCCTACAAAATTCTTAACGAAGTTAGAATACTTTCACATTTTCTCTGACTTGTGAATAAGCCTACGTTTTACAGATATACTTGTAATATCTCCTATTTCAATATGGCTCTTTGTTTATTTAAACATTTGGCTCATAATTTTTCTCTGTACATAGAGGCCTACTGATCTACTGTTTAGTCATACACTTTTATATGAGTTAACATAATGACCATGAAATTAAGTTGACCGATCTTTCTGGCTATTGTGATTGGAGAAAAACACACAACGCTTGACTTCTGTGGATTATTGGAATACCAGCCTTATATAAGTTATTAGAATTACTGTTTAATATTTAGATCCTGTCAGAGAAACTGATGAACAAACGGTATGCCACACAAGTTTATAATACATTTGTAAACTCATTTCAACATTATCTTTCAAAATCATTTGTAAATCTGGTCGATCTTCAGTCATTTCTTTGTCCTGTATTGCAACGTAAATGGTAGGCCTACTTTTAAACTTGAACGACGAATTTTGTTTGAATTCTATACGCCTAGAAAACGTGTGAGGTCAACGGAGCATTTTATGGTCTAGCAACGATTATATGAACTATCATTTATGTGGTACATTTCCAGTTCACCTTGGGCTGAAACCAGAGGAGATGATTGTACCAATTACTGATTAATCTTGTTATTAAGTAATAACACAGAATTAAACAGGCGCTGGAAGTGAGGGACCTTCGTAACTACATGTTTATTTCGGTAACGTCAATTTAATAAAACCATGGTAGAGTCACCAGTTGTTTGTTAAAAAAATAGTAGTTCACATACGGGAGCTTTTGTTTCACTGTGACAAGTTAAATCTCGCTTAGGTATATCTCTCGACTAATTATATTTTGTTCTTATTGGCGATGTTGTTGTAGACTAACAATTTAAGGACGGTTTCGTTGTTTTCTCTGTCGTCTCCTAATATCAAAATATATTTTACGTTATTGTTTTCCGAAGAAACTGAAATTGTATATAATTTCAAAACGCATGATTTTTTAAATATTCGTCACAATTCTTTTAACGACAGGCAGAAAATTGTTAAAACAAATAATTACCTGTATTTTTGTTCACAACATTTTACGCTATTTATAGCAATTTTTCTTAAGTTTGTGTCGACTTTTGCACGCCCACTATCTGCAAAATCGTATCTTTGCAAATTCACATGTCTCTTATTACAACACAGTATTAAAATAATGATTTCACGATAATATAAGTTCTAATTTACTTTTAAAAGATTAAAAACTTATTTAAAACGGTTGTTTGAACACTTTACACTAACCTCACCCTAGTACACGACATAACTCTTCACAATAAAACAATATACTTTGCATACTTCCACTCGGTAATGAGTTTTGGAATAATATTCTGGGGAAATTCCACAGATACTTAGTAACAATATATTTCTATTACAAAAAAGAGTAATTAGAATATTAGTAGGTGCCAAATCTAGGGAATCGTGTAGGACTATTTTCAAAAAACTACAAATAATGCCCATGGCTTGTCAGTATATCTTTTCATTAATAGTCTTCCTCGTATGTAATAGTGAAAACTTTGTAACTAATTCAACAGTTCATAGCGTAAATACACGTCAAAAAATGACTTTCATACTCCATCGGCAAGTCTATCGTGCTATCAAAAAGGAGTGCGTTATATGGCAGTAAGAATTTTTAATAGCCTCCCTATCGATATAAAAAATGAAACTCAAAACATAAAATTATTTAGGGCCAAATTAAAGAAGTACCTAATTTCTCACGCCTTCTATTCTGTAGGTGAATTCATGACATTCAATAACACTTCATGAAATTGATACTAAAACTATGTGCTGTACTAGTAGACTATATTGTAAATCTCGTCTGTATATATTTCATCTAGACTGTGACTATAAATTAAGATTTTATAATAGTATTAAGTTTTTTGATTTGTTTCATATTCTAGCTGTAAGCATGTATGAATACCATGGAATGTTAATAAATACAATACAATACAATACAATACAATACAATACAGATACACATCATGCACAACATGACCTGCCGAAGTGATGTGCAACCTGAAAATGGGTCACAGTCCTTCCATCTATCCGCAATATGCAAAACCCAATCACTAAGTGAAATGAGTAGGTATTGGATACACACACACACACACACACTTTACAATCAAATCTATGACATATTAAAACTACAGCTAAAAACTTATAGCCTAGGCCTACATGTTTCGAAATATGATGTCTCATCTTGAGTAGCGCGATAGGTCTGTAAAATGCATTTATATTATCAAAATGCAACGAATTATTGTTTCTACAAGATCATTATTTCAGCTTCGGGTTTCCCTATAGCACTTATCTTTAAAAAGTGTTATCTTACCTTATTTAACACAATTCCAGCAAGTTGTAAACTTTTTTTTTTACATTTTATTCCTTTCTTGGTTAAATTGGGTGGTATAATAGAATATGTGAAACTATACGGAAACAGTTGGAATATTATAGATATCTCTGCAATATACTGTAGCTATGTTTATTAGCAGAAAATTTGATTTTAATTTAATTTGACCTCAGGACTTTTCTCCTTGTAAACGTACCTGTAAAGGCAAAAAAAGGCGGGAAACGGTTTGAATTCCAACCTGTATCATCAACTAGCGATTGGACTTAGGCTACTAAAAGACAAGTAAAAAATAATGATGAGATAGAAAAAGGCAAGAGCAGAACAGTTACTTTATCTCTGTCAAACGTGACTCAAAAACTAAAAGGATAAATTTGTCGAACTCTTTCTTCAGCTCTACCAATACACACGTCATAGTTTCAATGACCGAACTGTTTAATAAAACTTACAAAGTTTGCATTTATAACCATTTTGTTACGCTTTCAAAATGAAGATAATTACTGTATATTGCTGCTGTTATTATTTTTATTATTGAAAGCATTTCTGATAGTGTAATGTTTCTAATTAACAACCGGAGACAGCTGATTGGAGTTCAGTTTAAGATAAATTCTTCAGGCAATACAATTCAACTGACGGTTTCTCAGGAATGAGACTGGAATTCTATCACCGGGAGATTCTATAAAATTTGTGGTGGACAAAGTTTTTTCCTGAGCTTTAATTAACTTTACCGTTAATTTAACACTGCTCCATTGTCACTAATATTATACTACCACTGTTGAATAGCTTCTCTAATTTTAAACTTAATACTGTAATCAAAATTTTGTATATGCAAGGAAAGTTCTTTTTAAAACTGCTCTGGAGTTCTTTTCCAAGAAAAACTAAGATAACTTTAGTGTGTACAACAATCTATAATGTATTATAATCCATAAGGAAAAATTAGTAACCAAGTCTAATATATCTGCCGTCGTGCTGCTCTTCAACTTGGCTTCGTATCCGCCTTCTTATCTTTGCTCTTCTCATTATAACATCTGCTTTGCACAATTTCCTTATCTAACTCCCATCCTATTTCCCAAGTGTATCCTGTTGCATTTATTATTGTTTTTTTAATATTTTGAATGCATCGTCATCTTCACTTAAGGAGTATTCTTTCTTTCTAAGTTTCAACAGTTCTTTAAGACGATATTTTGATGGAGTGTTTCTATTTCATGACATTTATTCCTCACTAGCTGCAAATGTAACGGGTTTTCGATTACTTTTGTTATTAAGTCGTGTCTCTTCATTTAAACTCATAGATTTGTTAATGAACTTATTAATTTACTCTTACGTAGAAATTTAAGCGAACAGTACTATATTTTGACTATATATGCCTAAATAATACCAAGCACTTGAAACTAAACCATTGGCTCTTCCAAATTGGTCTAAGCTTAATTGTTATCCATTTTCAATTTTGTGCACCTCATACTAATTCATATGCCGGAGTATTCATTACAAAATCCTCACAGGACCAGCACAGTCTAGTATATACAGTCACGAAGCTCAATACGTAGTAAATATCTGCAGTGCTCGGGAAAAGTGACATAAGTCAGTTTCCACAAACCTTTTTTGGTAATTTATTGACAACTTACGGAACATCTGCTCGCTTGGAAAAAAATACATAAGTATTTCTCCCATTACAATAATTCATACAGGACAAAATGAAATCGACATAAACCAGTGTAAGTTGTCAATAAGTTATCAAAAAAGGTTTGTGGAAACTGACTTATGTCACTTTTCCCAAGCACTGCAGATATGCACCCATACAGTAGATAGTTGCTAACCACTAGGATCGCTACTATCGCCTCATCACAGACAATGCGAAAACGTACCTGCACAGTCTATTGTTCCTAGTACCCCCATAAACCCAAGTTTCGTGACTGTATATACTAGACTGTGGCACCAGTGTTTTCAGGATTCGAAATGCTTCCACTCATCTCCAACAGAGGTCTCCCTAATCAGTATAGGGGTGACATCTGTTAACAAGCTAAGGGAACGAAGTAATTGAAAGTCTAGGCACAGAATATTGTCTTTATTATTTATTTATTTATTATTATTATTTTTATATGCTTTAAATATTCTGTATATCAGACGTAACATTTAGTTCGATTTTCGGTACGTAAGGGAAATATTTAATTACGTTATCTGAAAACTTAAAAGTAGATACGTTAGTCTTTAATTTTTAGTATCTCTTCCTATAGATTCTTTGCTACGTAGTTTTCATAATGAATATTTTATTAAGAAAGGACGGAACTTGTTTATATAGCATAAAGTGTTAACTTTACACAAGCTCTTAAAATAATCCGTGACTTCACTCAGAACATTTCCTAAATAAATTATCCCAAGTGAAGGTTAAATGTCTGAATGAAATTGTAAAAAATGCTACGCACTTTGAGGACAAATGAATGGTGGTAATAATATTAAGTAGAAGCTTCACGGAAGAAAATGATTAAGACGGCCTAGAAAAAAATGAGAAGGTCAAGTTTTTTACGAGCCTGGTGGTGGACAACACGATGAAGGAAGATATCTAATGGTGAAACAAGCACTTTACGCTTGTGGACCAGGCAAGTCCTTTGCATCTAGGCGCTTTTTCCTCAGGAGGAGGAGGAAAAAAAGAAATCTTGAAAAATAGTCGCCCATTTTTCGAAACACTTGTCCTGAAGACTTTTTATTATAATGGAGCGGTGATCGTGCTGCTATCTGCCTACACATGTCGTGAGTTCAAGCTGCCCTCATGACGTCACACGTTGATCAGGATCTGCTTATTGCACACGTGTATAATGTAAACGTGCTCCCACCTCCCAATTTTCTGTTAGAAGATTTCTTGAACAAATATAATTTCATGGAAATTTCCATTGGAATAAACTGGAAAAAGAAGTACTAAACTGTCTTGCCTTATGATTTGGAGAGTTTATTTTCAATGATTTGGGATTTACTAAAACGCTATCAAGTTATCAAACGATTTTCTTAGCAAATAAACAAGAGTTACATTGTATTTCGGAGAGGCAATGTGAATCGAGAGTTTTTGACACACTAGTTTTCGTTTACGGTAAACTGTAAAGTCACATGATCGATGTTCTACGCATGCGTCACATTATCGTTACCAGAAATCACGATACGATGATACGACAATCCCATTCGTTTATCGTGAAGATTTATCGTGAGCAGGATGACGCAGGAAAGGCTACATTTCAATATTAATGATGACTGAATATTAATGCGTGAAGTAATTTGCAACTAATCCCTATGAAACCTTGAATCTGTGGAAAGATATTCATAAGAAAACAAGAGATTGCAACTGGAAAACCTTTCTCACTGCGAGCCATAAGAGAGTAAGTTATAATATATGGATCATCTTATCAAACTATGGCGGAATTCTGACACTGCAAATTGACGAAAGTAGGTAAATATAAATGTAAAATATAAAATCAAAATATTTCCTTCATTAAAGACAAAATTAATGTAAAGTACAAAGCAAGAAACAAAACAGCTTCACAACAATTCAACAATGGTCTTTGCTTATCACAGTATGTAGACCTATATTAGCAGTAATAGGCTATAATTATTATGAAATGAATAAACATGTATAATAATAAATGCTGCCAAACTAACTAACTTGATGTTTAAAAGGACGTGAAGTATATTACTGAAGTTTTTAATCCGCGATAAAATGCGAAATAAAGTTAATACAAAATTAGATGGGTTTCGTCCGTTTTTCTTGTGTTTGTCGTATTCATTGGCTGGACAAAAACTATTTTTATGGCAAAGCCCGCTATTGTATATACTTACCGTACTCGGTCACGTGACATAGTTTACGGCAGTGATGTCAAAGCAAGCGCATTTTTCTGACCTTGACGTCGTGCGCGGGCAGCAAGCGCTAAGTATGGAAAGAGGAAGGGTTGTGTATATGAATAAGCAACCTGTTGGATTAAGAAATCAGTGGTGCACAAACTTCGAACGGAAAATGAAATTTTATGTCGTAATTTTTAAATGGCTTCTTTCTGTTTAATATTATCTATATTGTCTGTAAAACAAAATTACTAACACTAATTTCTTAACATTGCACTTGTGTTTTAAATCTTAATAACATAATAGAGAGTTACGAAGGAATATTCACGTAAATTCCATAGTAGTGTATTAAGTGGATGAAACACATCATTCATAAAGAAAGTGATATTCCAAAGAAAGAGATTGAGTATGACATGATAAGTTGCAATTTATATTGATGGTGTCTTTAGCCTTACAAAAGTAATCAATAAACTAATGAAAACAATATTACAGTACAAAGCAAAGTTACCTAGGTACTGTATCTGTTTAAGTGTAGCTAATATTACATAAAATTCTTATCGCATTATGCTTTTAAGGTGATATTGGTGAGCAACTTCCTATCATCAAAATATTAAATTATTTTCTCGAAATTTGCTGAAGCTATAGAGTTGACATTTTTACACCCCATGGGTACGTATCTTTTGCTTATGATGTAACAGTAGTTGCTTTGTTAATTCATTTCCTTACAAACAATTTTCATGCGAATATTTTGAAAATTTTCAATACACTATCTTCAGTAATACGTATTTACGTATATTAGATTTACGAAAATATTCTGTAAGGCTACTAAATAAATAGGCCTATATCTCAAAATTTTCACTTGTCTATAAAAGAAGTTGAGAAAATATTTCTTTTGAATAAAAAAATCAAACTTGTGAAAAATGAGCATTAAAATTGAAACTTACATTCTTATAATGCACTTATACTTCTCAGGCAAATCTAAAAATTAACATAGATACAGTTTTAATAAGTTCTCTTCCCTTTATCCATTGAATCAGTGCTGGCCATCCCTGAATATAGCTCGACCAAGCGGCATATACCACCTCTTTGGTCTGTCTTTTTCCTTTCCGCTGTAAAGCGCTCAGGCTCTCCTGGGCTCTAAAGCGCGCGCTTGCTCCTGTGGGCATCAATTGACATGCCTGGTTTACGGTAACAAAAAAACATGTTATGGCAAAAATTCTCTGAAGCGGCATATACCACCTCTTTAGTCTGTCTTTTTCCTTTCCGCTGTAAAGCGCTCAGGCTCTCCTGGGCTCTAAAGCGCGCGCTTGCTCCTGTGGGAATCAATTGACATGCCTGGTTTACGGTAACAAAAAAACATGTTATGGCAAAAATTCTCTGAAGTTTCGGAAATACACCGGCTTACGAAAAGGATGCATGTATTAAGAAGTAGGTCCTACCACTAGCTCCACGGGACGAGCTCGTCTTCAGAACTCGTAATATAGTTGTTTCCATTCATCAGACGAGAATGCTAGAGAAAGGGAAACACTGTCGTGACTGTGGGTTGGACAAGTCGGCCCGCCCATATGCAAATATATCTGCAAACTGGCTCTTGCTGCATGCACCTTGCAGAGCTGTTACACCACACCACACACACACACTTTTGTGTCTAATTGCTCCGCGTTTATACATTATCGGAAATGGGCAACTATTGTTACACTGTAATTGATTGCAATTTGTAGTTATTTGTGTAAAGTTTCGTTTCAATATCAGAGGCTATTGATAAACGATGTCGAAAATGGAGCAATGGTGGAATGAAACGTAGTGGGAAATGAAGTATTCTAAGAAAATCCGTCTTGCAGTCGCCTTATGTAGAATAGTAGCGCATTAGTGGCCCGTTTAAAGAAGTTAATGCGCATTTGGTCACATGGCGTAATTTTAACTAATAACATTCTTTATTTCCTTAATTCTTTCCTGTGTTATGGTTATTTTATTTCAGTAATGTTATAAGAATAATGCAATTATATTGCGTTAAATCTATTGCTACATAGCAGATTACAAAAATTAACAATCACAAGCGAATCTAGAGGACGTGAGGTTATTTCTTGACTGGACCAGGGAAATAGTTTTCTATAAGCTTCTTTAAGCGGGAAGCAGAAAATAAACTACAGTATGCTTATCCAACGTTGCCAAACTGCAAGGACGTCTATTGATTAATCTTGTGAAATAATGCTAGCGTTTTGCTTTCTATTAATTTTCTTTTGTAGCCTAAAGTGAATAAGCAGTCGCGGACAACCGATGAGGGGTGGTTCTCCAGCTTGGGGGTTGGGCGAAGGGCTAACAACCCATCACCGTAAAAAGAGCTTGTTACGCAACCTCAAAATAAGGTTAGTTGGGAGGCCGGAGGGAAAAAGACCTTTGGGGTGGCCGAGACGTAGATGGGAGGATAATATTAAAATGGATTTGAGGGAGGTGGGATATGATGGTAGGGAGTGGATTAATCTTGCTCAGGATAGGAACCAATGGCGGCAATGAACCTCCGTGTTCCTTAAAAACCAGTAAGTAAGTAAGTAAGCCTAAAGTGACGACACATTCTATGTCGCCACCCCTTAATTATGCTTATGTGCGCCAACCGACTTCTAGTATGACGGTTAGTATGGGACTAGCCTGTTGAGAGACAATGATGTGTAATAGTTAAATGAGAATGAGAAAGTAATGCGAAGTACTTCTAGAAAGCTGGTTAACAGCATCTCTAAGCTGCACAAATCTCTAAATATCTTCCAGAGATTAAATTCTTGGCTATAATAATTCGTCAATTTACTTACTGGATTACTGCTAGCCATGATACGTCTAGAGAAATGTCTTTCAACGAAATTTTTCTATGTTAAAAAAAAATGGAAAATAATGTAGGGAAATTTTATGATATGAGAGTTAACACAATTTATGACATTAATAGGACATTAAATTTGACAAAATACAGTTACATTAATACCGAGTGAGCTGGATCAGCGATAAGACACTCGACTTGCACTCGGGAAGTCCCGAGTTCAAATCCCAAGACCGGTCAATCTGATCGGGGCATTTAGTGATTTTCTCTAGGAATTAGTTATTTGAAAGATAAATGTCTTCTCATTTCAATACAAAAGATACAGATCATGTTTCGCAAGATCTCATTCCTTACTAATTGTATGGTGGACTTGTCTGATGACGTAACCACTAGGGCTAGATGGCATGGGAATAAGCGGACTGGCCGATAGAAGGCAACAATTCAACGTGTCAACAACAATGTAGTGCTAAACAATCCATCGCTCATTTTCTAGCGTCCACGGCTCCACTCACTATCTGCAAAAATGGAAACTTCAATATGTAAACTCAAGCACAACAATTGAGGGGCTTAGAACAAAAAGCATGTGACATTATTTAAAAAAAAATGAGGTAAGTGCGTGTTGTGATAGCCCAAAAGGATGTTTCTTTGGGAAAAATCAGGTAAGAGATCACACTGTACAGTGCTGCTATATGGGCATCATTTCACCAAACTAGAGTATAATATTTCATTGCATGTAGAACTTTAACTGTAATTTCCTCAAAACTAGGTTTCCTTCACTTACCTGCTTTTTGTTCTAACCCCCTCAATTGAATTTCAAATAAAAATGACAATCGATAAATAAACCCATAGCAACCGGAGTACCAACACGCGAAACAAAAACGCTACGAACTTACGCACGAACCCAATAGTTTCAGGAACATATTACGTTCTACAGGGACATCACTTTATTTTTATCAACATTTTTGACATTAACCTGGCTATACTCAGAAACACTGTTGCTCCCTTCCATTACAGGAGTTTGATGTTACTAGTGCAATATGTAAA